>NW_027201694.1:0-8230 GCF_038502225.1 Cherax quadricarinatus
CAGCATCAGCTGGCAGTGGAGGTGCATGATCAGCAGCAGCAGCTGGCAGTGGAGGTGCATGATCAGCAGCAGCAGCTGGCAGTGGAGGTGCATGATCAGCAGCAGCAGCTGGCAGTGGAGGTGCATGATCAGCAGCAGCAGCTGGCAGTGGAGGTGCATGATCAGCAGCAGCAGCTGGCAGTGGAGGTGCATGATCAGCAGCAGCAGCTGGCAGTGGAGGTGCATGATCAGCAGCAGCAGCTGCAGTGGAGGTGCATGATCAGCAGCAGCAGCTGGCAGTGGAGGTGCATGATCAGCAGCAGCAGCTGGCAGTGAGGTGCATCAGCAGCAGCAGCTGGCAGTGGAGGTGCATCAGCAGCAGATCAGCATGATCAGCAGCTGCAGCTGGCAGTGGAGGTGCATGATCAGCAGCAGCAGCTGGCAGTGGAGGTGCATGATCAGCAGCAGCAGCTGGCAGTGGAGGTGCATGATCAGCAGCAGCAGCATGATCAGCCAGCAGTGGAGGTGCATGATCAGCAGCAGCAGCTGGCAGTGGAGGTGCATGATCAGCAGCAGCAGCTGGCAGTGGAGGTGCATGATCAGCAGCAGCAGCTGGCAGTGGAGGTGCATGATCAGCAGCAGCAGCTGGCAGTGGAGGTGCATGATCAGCAGCAGCAGCTGGCAGTGGAGGTGCATGATCAGCAGCAGCAGCTGGCAGTGGAGGTGCATGATCAGCAGCAGCAGCTGGCAGTGGAGGTGCATGATCAGCAGCAGCAGCTGGCAGTGGAGGTGCATGATCAGCAGCAGCAGCTGGCAGTGGAGGTGCATGATCAGCAGCAGCAGCTGGCAGTGGAGGTGCATGATCAGCAGCAGCAGCAGCATGATTAGCAGCAGCAGCAGCAGTGGCAGGTGCATGATCAGCAGCAGCAGCTGGCAGTGGAGGTGCATGATCAGCAGCAGCAGCTGGCAGTGGAGGTGCATGATCAGCAGCAGCAGCAGCTGGCAGTGGAGCAGTGCATGCATGATCAGCAGCAGCAGCTGGAGGTGCATGAACAGCAGCAGCAGCAGCTGGCAGTGGAGGCATGCATGCAGCTGGCAGTGGTGCATGATTAGCAGCAGCAGCTGGCATCAGCAGCAGCAGCTGGCAGTGGAGGTGCATGATCAGCAGCAGCAGCTGGCAGTGGATGTGCATGATCAGCAGCAGCAGCAGTGGAGGGCAGTGAGGAGCAGTGCATGAGTGCAGATCAGCAACAGCTGGCAGTGCAAGTGCATGATCAGCAGCAGCAGCTGGCAGTGGAGGTGCATGATCAGAAGCAGCAGCAGCTGGCAGTGGAGGTGCATGATCAGCAGCAGCAGCTGGCAGTGGAGGTGCATAATCAGCAGCAGCAGCTGGCAGTGGAAGTGCATGATCAGCAGCAGCAGCTGGCAGTGGAGGTGCATGATCAGCAGCAGCAGCTGGCAGTGGAGGTGCATGATCAGCAGCAGCAGCTGGCAGTGGAGGTGCATGATCAGCAGCAGCAGCTGGCAGTGGAGGTGCATCATCAGCAGCAGCAGCTGGCAGTGGATGTGCATGATCAGCAGCAGCAGCTGGCAGGTGCAGCAGCAGCAGCTGGCAGTGGAGGTGCATGATCAGCAGCAGCAGCTGGCAGTGGAGGTGCATGATCAGCAGCAGCAGCTGGCAGTGGAGGTGCATGATCAGCAGCAGCAGCTGGCAGTGGAGGTGCATGATCAGCAGCAGCAGCTGGCAGTGGAGGTGCATAAGCAACAGCAGCAGCTGGCAGTGGAAGTACATGATCAGCAGCAGCAGCTGGCATTGGAGGTGCATGATCAGCAGCAGCAGCTGGCAGTGGAGGTGCATGATCAGCAGCAGCAGCTGGCAGTGGAGGTGCATGATCAGCAGCAGCAGTGGAGGTGCTGGCAGCTGGCAGTGGAGGTGCATGATCAGCAGCAGCAGCTGGCAGTGGAGGTGCATGATCAGCAGCAGCAGCTGGCAGTGGAGGTGCATAATCAGCAGCAGCAGCTGGCAGTGGAAGTGCATTCATCAGCAGCAGCAGCTGGCAGTGGAGGTGCATGATCAGCAGCAGCAGCTGGCAGTGGAGGTGCATGATCAGCAGCAGCAGCTGGCAGCATGATTACCAGCAACAGCTGGCAGTGGAGGTGCATGATTAGCAGCAGCAGCTGGCAGTGGAGGTGCATGATCAGCAGCAGCAGCTGGCAGTGGAGGTGCATGATCAGCAGCAGCAGCTGGCAGTGGAGGTGCATGATCAGCAGCAGCAGCTGGCAGTGGAGGTGCATGATCAGCAGCAGCAGCTGGCAGTGGAGGTGCATGATCAGCAGCAGCAGCTGGCAGTGGAGGTGCATGATCAGCAGCAGCAGCTGGCAGTGGAGGTGCATGATCAGCAGCAGCAGCTGGCAGTGGAAGTGCATGATCAGCAGCAGCAGCTGGCAGTGGAGGTGCATGATCAGCAGCAGCAGCTGGCAGCAACAACTGGCAGTGGAAGTACATGATCAGCAGCAGCAGCTGGCAGTGGAGGTGCATGATCAGCAGCAGCAGCTGGCAGTGGAGGTGCATGATCAGCAGCAGCAGCTGGCAGTGGAGGTGCATGATCAGCAGCAGCAGCTGGCAGTGGAGGTGCATGATCAGCAGCAGCAGCCAGCAGTGGAGGTGCATGATCAGCAGCAGCAGCTGGCAGTGGAGGTGCATGAACAGCAGCAGCATCTGGCAGTGGAGGTGCATGATCAGCAGCAGCAGCAGCTGGCAGTGGAGGTGCATGATCAACAGCAGCAGCTGGCAGTGGAGGTGCATGATCAGCAGCAGCAGCAGCTGGCAGTGGAGGTGTGCAGCAGGTGCATGATGAACAGCAGCAGCAGCAGCTGGCAGTGGAGGTGCATGATCAGCAGCAGCAGCTGGCAGCATTGGAGGTGTATGAACAGCAGCAGCAGGAGGTGCATGCATGGAGGTGTATGAACAGCAGCAGCAGCAGCAGCAGCTGGCAGGTGCATGAACAGCAGCAGCAGCAGCTGGCAGAGGAGGTGCATGAACAGCAGCAGCAGCAGCTGGCAGTGGAGGTGCATGAACAGCAGCAGCATCAGCTGGCAGTGGATGAACAGCAGCAGCAGCAGCTGGCAGTGGAGGTGCATGATCAGCAGCAGCAGCTGGCAGTGGAGGTGCATGATCAGCAGCAGCAGCTGGCAGTGGAGGTGCATGATCAGCAGCAGCAGCTGGCAGTGGAGGTGCATGAACAGCAGCAGCAGCTGGCAGTGGAGGTGCATAATCAGCAGCAGCTGGCAGTGGAGGTGCATGATCAGCAGCAGCAGCTGGCAGTGGAGGTGCATGATCAGCAGCAGCAGCTGGCAGTGGAGGTGCATGATCAGCAGCAGCAGCTGGCAGTGGAGGTGCATGATCAGCAGCAGCAGCTGGCAGTGGAGGTGGTAAGAGCAGCAGCAGCAGCTGGCAGTGGAGGTGCATGAACATCAGCAGCAGCAGCTGGCAGTGGAGTGATCAGCAGCAGCAGGTGGCAGTGGAGGTGCATGATCAGCAGCAGCAGCTGGCAGTGGAGGTGCTGGCAGTGGAGGTGCATGATCAGCAGCAGCAGCTGGCAGTGGAGGTGCATGATCAGCAGCAGCAGCTGGCAGTGATGCATGATTAGCAGCAGCAGCTGGCAGTGGAGGTGCATGAACAGCAGCAGCAGCAGGTGGCAGTGGAGGTGCATGAACAGCAGCAGCAGCAGCTGGCAGTGGAGCTGCATGATCAGCAGCAGTAGCATGCACTGGAGGTGCATGATCAGGAGCAGCAGCTGGCAGTGGAGGTGCATGAACATCAGCAGCAGCAGCTGGCAGTGGAAGTGTATGAACAGCAGCAGCAGCAGCTGGCAGTGGAGGTGCATGAACAGCAGCAGCAGCAGCTGGCAGTGGAGATGCATTAACAGCAGCAGCAGCAGCTGTCAGTGGAGGTGTATGAACAGCAGCAGCAGCAGTCAGTAAATGTGGGGCTGATAGTGCTGTCCTGGGAGACAGTAATGGTGAAGCTGGAGGTGCTGTCCTGGGAGACAGTAATGGTGAAGCTGGAGGTGCTGTCCTGGGAGACAGAAATGGTGAAGCTGGAGATGCTGTCCTGGGAGACAGTAATGGTGAAGCTGGAGATTTTGTCCAGGTAGTCGGGAATTATACGCAGGAAGGAATACATATAAATAACCTCATAGGGGACAGGAGCCGTAGTGGGGAAACAAGTGTAGACAAAGATAAGATAAAACCAATATTGCAAACTAGAAATACCGCAGGAAATAGCAAACAAGAGGACTCCAATAGCAATAGTGAGGATATATTACCAAAAACAACTGGTGGGAGCTCCATTGTTGGTGCTAGGGAGGATAGAAGTAAGACAGGGAAACATGCACCAACAGGGAATACAGTCACAGAAACCCAAGGCAAGCGGAAACCAAGCCTGTGCACATACTATGCACTTGGTATCTGCTGGCATGGGAAATCTGGAAAAACAAATGGGACGTGCAACTATGACCACCCTAGAAAATGCCATGCACATATGACAACAGGAAAATGCAAACTCCCTTCCTGTAAGCTTTTTCACCCTGAACTGTGTACCTCTTCAGTACAGGAAAGACTGTGCTATAACTTAAATTGCCAGGCATACCATCTAAAGGGGACAAAAAGATACAAAACATCCAGGCCATGGGAAAACCTGGGTAGCCACAGCCACTCAAGAGGGAGAGGTTTTTTAGTGCCAGGAAGGAAAAAAAACTGGCAGGAAATGGCAGAAATCGTACACCAAATCCAGTCATTCCTGGAGTGGAACCACAGTCGATGGCCTCCACTCCAAACCAACAGATACAGATACTAATGCCGGAAAAAAAATCACCCCCCCCAGTACCAACAATACCACCAGTCCGATAACATTCTTCTTTGCAAATATACAGGGTCTAAAGCCAGCAACAAACAACAAAATACCTTTCATCCGTGGACTGCTTGCAGAGGCAAAGGCAATGTTCGCGGCTTTCACTGAGACCCACATAAAGGATCACTTGGACAACGAAATATGGATCCCAGGTTACAACCTATACAGATGTGACAGAGTGAACAGGCAAAAGGGGGGGGGGGGTTGGCCTATACATTGCAGAGTCACTTGTTTGCACAGAACTGCTTAATGCCTCAAATGATGTAGTGGAAGTTTTAGCAGTAAAGGTCGAGAACCAAAACCTAGTCATTGTGGTAGTCTACAAGCCTCCGGATGCAACATCCCAGCAATTCCAGGAACAGCTGTTAAAAATTGACCACTGTCTGGAAAATCTTCCAGCTCCTGCACCCAACATCTTGCTCCTGGGGGATTTCAACTTAAGGCACCTAAAATGGAGGAATATAGCAAATAATATTGTTGCAGTAATAACACCAGGAGGCAGCTCTGATGAAAACTCACACTCACACGAGCTTTTAAATCTCTGCACAAAATTCAATTTAAACCAGCAAATAATAGAGCCTACTAGACTGGAGAATACACTAGACCTCATCTTCACTAACAATGATGATCTGATAAGAAATGTCACCATATCAAAAACAATATACTCAGATCACAACATAATTGAGGTTCAGACATGTATGCGTGGAGCCCCAGACCGACAAAATGAGACTAGTCACGAGGGAGCATTCACCAAATTCAACTTCAATAACAAAAACATAAAGTGGGACCAAGTAAACCAAGTCCTAACCGATATAAGCTGGGAAGATATACTAAGCAACACAGACCCCAACTTATGCCTAGAACAGATTAACTCGGTGGCACTCGATGTATGCACAAGGCTTATTCCTCTAAGAAAAAGGAGGAGTAGATGTAAAATAGAAAGAGACAGGCGCTCCCTTTACAGGCGACGGAAAAGAATAACAGAGCGGCTAAAAGAGGTCAATATATCTGAAATGCGTAGGGAGACACTGGTCAGAGAAATAGCAAGCATCGAACTTAAGCTAAAAGAATCCTTTAGGAGTCAGGAATCGCGGGAAGAACTAAAAGCCATAAATGAAATCGAAAGAAACCCAAAGTATTTCTTCTCCTATGCCAAATCAAAATCGAGAACAACGTCCAGTATTGGGCCCCTACTTAAACAAGATGGGTCCTACACAGATGACAGCAAGGAAATGAGTGAGCTACTCAAGTCCCAATATGACTCAGTTTTTAGCAAGCCGCTAACCAGACTGAGAGTCGAAGATCAAAATGAATTTTTTATGAGAGAGCCACAAAATTTGATTAACACAAGCCTATCCGATGTTATCCTGACGCCAAATGACTTCGAACAGGCGATAAATGACATGCCCATGCACTCTGCCCCAGGGCCAGACTCATGGAACTCTGTGTTCATCAAGAACTGCAAGAAGCCCCTATCACGAGCCTTTTCCATCCTATGGAGAGGGAGCATGGACACGGGGGTCGTCCCACAGTTACTAAAAACAACAGACATAGCCCCACTCCACAAAGGGGGCAGTAAAGCAACAGCAAAGAACTACAGACCAATAGCACTAACATCCCATATCATAAAAATCTTTGAAAGGGTCCTAAGAAGCAAGATCACCACCCATCTAGAAACCCATCAGTTACACAACCCAGGGCAACATGGGTTTAGAACAGGTCGCTCCTGTCTGTCTCAACTATTGGATCACTACGACAAGGTCCTAAATGCACTAGAAGACAAAAAGAATGCAGATGTAATATATACAGACTTTGCAAAAGCCTTCGACAAGTGTGACCATGGCGTAATAGCGCACAAAATGCGTGCTAAAGGAATAACAGGAAAAGTCGGTCGATGGATCTATAATTTCCTCACTAACAGAACACAGAGAGTAGTCGTCAACAGAGTAAAGTCCGAGGCAGCTACGGTGAAAAGCTCTGTTCCACAAGGCACAGTACTCGCTCCCATCTTGTTCCTCATCCTCATATCCGACATAGACAAGGATGTCAGCCACAGCACCGTGTCTTCCTTTGCAGATGACACCCGAATCTGCATGACAGTGTCTTCCATTGCAGACACTGCAAGGCTCCAGGCGGACATCAACCAAATCTTTCAGTGGGCTGCAGAAAACAATATGAAGTTCAACGATGAGAAATTTCAATTACTCAGATATGGTAAACATGAGGAAATTAAATCTTCATCAGAGTACAAAACAAATTCTGGCCACAAAATAGAGCGAAACACCAACGTCAAAGACCTGGGAGTGATTATGTCGGAGGATCTCACCTTCAAGGACCATAACATTGTATCAATCGCATCTGCTAGAAAAATGACAGGATGGATAATGAGAACCTTCAAAACTAGGGAGGCCAAGCCCATGATGACACTCTTCAGGTCACTTGTTCTATCTAGGCTGGAATATTGCTGCACACTAACAGCACCTTTCAAGGCAGGTGAAATTGCCGACCTAGAAAATGTACAGAGAACTTTCACGGCGCGCATAACGGAGATAAAACACCTCAATTACTGGGAGCGCTTGAGGTTCCTAAACCTGTATTCCCTGGAACGCAGGAGGGAGAGATACATGATTATATACACCTGGAAAATCCTAGAGGGACTAGTACCGAACTTGCACACGAAAATCACTCACTACGAAAGCAAAAGACTTGGCAGACGATGCACCATCCCCCCAATGAAAAGCAGGGGTGTCACTAGCACGTTAAGAGACCATACAATAAGTGTCAGGGGCCCGAGACTGTTCAACTGCCTCCCAGCACACATAAGGGGGATTACCAACAGACCCCTGGCAGTCTTCAAGCTGGCACTGGACAAGCACCTAAAGTCAGTTCCTGATCAGCCGGGCTGTGGCTCGTACGTTGGTTTGCGTGCAGCCAGCAGCAACAGCCTGGTTGATCAGGCGCTGATCCACCAGGAGGCCTGGTCACAGACCGGGCCGCGGGGGCGTTGACCCCCGGAACTCTCTCCAGGTAAACTCCAGGCAGCAGCTGGCAGTGGAGGTTCATGAACAGCAGCAGCAGCAGCTGGCAGTTGATGTGCATGAACAGCAGCAGCAGCAGCTGGCAGTGGAGGTGTATGAACAGCAGCAGCAGCAGCTGGTAGTGGAAGTGTCTGAACAACAACAGCAGCAGCTGGCAGTGGAGGTGTATGAACAGCAGCAGCAGCAGCTGGCAGTGCAGGTGTATGAACAGCAGCAGCAGCAGCTGGCAGTGGAGGTGTATGAACAGCAGCAGCAGCAGCTGGCAGTGGAGGTGTATGAACAGCAGCAGCAGCAGCTGGCA
>NW_027201695.1:0-8222 GCF_038502225.1 Cherax quadricarinatus
GTCATAAAGACGGTCAGGGGTCTTGAAGACGGTCAGCGGTATTTTAGAAGGTCAGGGGTCTTGAAGACGGTCAGGGGTCATGAAGACGGTAAGGGGTCATGAAGACGGTCAGGGGTCATGAAGATGGTCAGGGGTCATAAAGACGGTCAGAGGTCTTGAAGACGGTCAGGGGTCTTGAAGATGGTCAGGGGTCATGAAGACGGTCAGGGGTCATGAAGACGGTCAGGGGTCATGAAGGCGGTCAGGGGTCATGAAGACGGTCAGGGGTCATGAAGACGGTCAGCGGTCATGAAGATGGTCAGGGGTCATGAAGACGGACAGGGGTCATGAAGACGGTCAGGGGTCTTGAAGACGGTCAGGGGTCATGAAGACGGTCAGGGGTCAGGAAGACGGTCAGGGGTCATAAAGACGGTCAGGGGTCATGAAGACAGTCAGGGGTCATGAAGACGGTCAGGGGTCATGAAGATGGTCAGTGGTCATGAAGACGGTCAGGGGTCATGAAGACGGTCAGGATTCATTAAGACGGTCATGAGACATGAAGACCGTCAGGGGTTATGAAGACGGTCAAGGGTCATGAAGACGGTCAGGGGTCATGAAGACAGTCAGGGGTTATGAAGACGGTCAGGGGTCATAAAGACGGTCAGGGTTCATGAAGACGATCAGGGGTCATGAAGACGGTCAGGGGTCATGAAGACAGTCAGTGGTCATGAAGACAGTCAGGGGTTATGAAGACGGTCAGGGGTCAAGAAGACAGTCAGGGGTCATGAAGATGGTCAGTTGTCATAAAGACGGTCATCAAGAAGACGGTCAGGGGTCATGAAGACGGTCAGGGGTCAAGAAGACAGTCAGGGGTCATGAAGACGGTCAGAGGTCATGAAGACGGTCAGGGGTCTTGAAGACGGTCAGGGGTCATGAAGACGGTCAGGGGTCAACAAGACAGTCAGGGGTCATGAAGATGGTCAGTTGTCATAAAGACGGTCAGGGGTCATGAAGACGGTAATGGGTCAAGAAGACAGTCAGGGGTCATGAAGACGGTCAGAGGTCATGAAGACGGTCAGGGGTCTTGAAGACGGTCAGGGGTCATGAAGACAGTCAGGGGTCAGGAAGACGGTCAGGGGTCATGAAGACGGTCAGGGGTCATGAAGACAGTCAGGGGTCATGAAGACGGTCAGGGGTCATGAAGATGGTCAGTGGTCATGAAGACGGTCAGGGGTCATGAAGACGGTCAGGATTCATTAAGACGGTCATGAGACATGAAGACCGTCAGGGGTTATGAAGACGGTCAAGGGTCATGAAGACGGTCAGGGGTCATGAAGACAGTCAGGGGTTATGAAGACGGTCAGGGGTCATAAAGACGGTCAGGGTTCATGAAGACGATCAGGGGTCATGAAGACGGTCAGGGGTCATGAAGACAGTCAGTGGTCATGAAGACGGTCAGGGGCCATGAAGACGGTCAGGGGTCAAGAAGACAGTCAGGGGTCATGAAGATGGTCAGTTGTCATAAAGACGGTCAGGGGTCATGAAGACGGTCAGGGGTCAAGAAGACAGTCAGGGGTCATGAAGACGGTCAGAGGTCATGAAGACGGTTAGGGTTCATGAAGACAGTCAGGGGTCATGAAGTCGGTCAGGGGTCATGAAGACGGTCAGGGGTCATGAAGACGGTCAGGGGTCATGAAGACAGTCAGGGGTCATGAAGATGGTCAGTAGTCATGAAGACGGTCAGGGGTCATGAAGATGGTCAGGGGTCTTGAAGACGGTCAGGGGTCATGAAGACAGTCAGTGGTCATGAAGACAGTCAGGGGTCGTGAAGACGGTCAGGGGTCATGAAGACGGCCAGGGGTCATGAATACAGTGAGGGGTCATGAAGACGGTCAGGGTTCATGAAGACGTTCAGGGGTCATGAAGATGGTCAGGGGTCATGAAGACGGTCAGGGATCATGAAGACGGTCAGGGGTCTTGAAGACGGTCAGGGGTCATGAAGACGGTCAGGGGTCATGAAGACGATCAGGGGTCATGAAGACGGTCAGGGGTCATAAAGACGGTCAGGGGTCATGAAGACGGTCAGGGGTCATGAAGACGGTCAGGGGTCTTGAAGACGGTCAGGGGTCATGAAGACGGTCAGGGGTCATGAAGACGTTCAGGGGTCATAAAGACAGTCTGGGGTCTTGAAGAGGGTCAGGAGTCTTGAAGACGGTCAGGGGTCTTGAAGACAGTCAGGGGTCATGAAGACGGTCAGGGGTCATGAAGACGGTCAGGTATCATGAAGACGGTCAGGGGTCATGAAGACGGTCAGGGGTCATGAAGACGATCAGGGGTCATGAAGACGGTCAGGGGTCATAAAGACGGTCAGGGGTCATGAAGATGGTCAGGGGTCATGAAGACGGTCAGGGGTCTTGAAGACGGTCAGGGGTCATGAAGACGGTCAGGGGTCATGAAGACGTTCAGGGGTCATAAAGACAGTCAGGGGTCTTGAAGACAGTCAGGGGTCTTGAAGACGGTCAGGGGTCTTGAAGACAGTCAGGGGTCATGAAGACGGTCAGGGGTCATGAAGACGGTCAGGGGTCATGAAGACGGTCAGGGGTCATGAAGACGGTCAGGGGTCATGAAGACGGTCAGGGGTCATGAAGACGGTCAGGGGTCATAAAGACGGTCAGGGGTCATGAAGACGGTCAGGGGTCATGAAGACGGTCAGGGGTCATGAAGACGGTCAGGGGTTATGAAGACGGTCATTGGTCATGATGACGGTCAGGGGTCATGAAGACAGTCAGGTGTCTTGAAGATGGTCAGGGGTCATGAAGACGGTCAGGGGTCATGAAGACGGTCAAGGGTCATGAAGACGGTCAGTGGTCATGAAGATGGTCAGGGGTCTTGAAGACGGTCAGGGGTCATGAAGACGGTCAGGGGTCATGAAGACGGTCAGGGGTCATGAAGACGGTCAGGGGTCATGAAGACAGTCAGGGGTCATGAAGACGGTCAGGGGTCATGAAGACGGTCAGGGTCTTGAAGACGCTCAGGGGTCATGAAGACGGTCAGGGGTCTTGAAGACGGTCAGGGGTCATGAAGACGGTCAGGGGTCATGAAGACGGTCAGGGGTCATGAAGACGGTCAGGGGTCATGAAGACGGTCAGGGGTCATGAAGACGGTCAGGGGTCATGAAGACGGTCAGGGATCATGAAGACGGTCAGGGGTCATGAAGACGGTCAGGGGTCATGAAGACGGTCAGGGGTCATGAAGACGGTCAGGGGTCATAAAGACGGTCAGGGGTCTTGAAGACGGTCAGCGGTATTTTAGACGGTCAGGGGTCTTGAAGACGGTCAGGGGTCATGAAGACGGTAAGGGGTCATGAAGACGGTCAGGGGTCATGAAGATGGTCAGGGGTCATAAAGACGGTCAGAGGTCTTGAAGACGGTCAGGGGTCTTGAAGATGGTCAGGGGTCATGAAGACGGTCAGGGGTCATGAAGACGGTCAGGGGTCATGAAGACGGTCAGGGGTCATGAAGACGGTCAGGGTTCATGAAGACGGTCAGGGGTCATGAAGACGGTCAGGGGTCATGAAGACGGTCAGGGGTCATGAAGACGGTCAGGGGTCATGAAGACGGTCAGGGGTCATGAAGACGGTCAGGGGTCTTGAAGATGGTCAGGGGTCATAAAGACGGTCAGGGGTCATGAAGACGGTCAGGGGTCATAAAGACGGTCAGGGGTCATGAAGACGGTCAGGGGTCATGAAGACGGTCAGGGGTCATGAAGACGGTCAGTGGTCATGAAGACGGTCAGGGGTCATGAAGACGGTCAGGAGTCATGAAGACGGTCATGGGACATGAAGACGGTCAGGGGTTATGAAGATGGTCAGGGGTCATGAAGACGGTCAGGGGTCATGAAGACGGTCAGGGGTCATGAAGACGGTCAGGGGTCATAAAGACGGTCAGGGGTCATGAAGACGGTCAGGGGTCATGAAGACGGTTAGGGGTCATGAAGACGGTCAGGGGTCATGAAGACAGTCAGGGGTTATGAAGACTGTCAGGGGTCATGACGGTCAGGGGTCATGAAGACGGTCAGTGGTCATGAAGACGGTCAGGGGTCATGAAGACGGTCAGGGGTCATGAAGATGGTCAGGGGTCATGAAGACAGTCAGGGGTCATGAAGACGGTCAGGGGTCTTGAAGACAGTCAGGGGTCATAAAGACAGTCAGGGGTCATGAAGACTGTCAGGGGTCATAAAGACGGTCAGGGGTCATGAAGACGGTCAGGGGTCATGAAGATGGTCAGTGGTCATGAAGACCGTCAGGGGTCATGAAGACGGTCAGGGGTCATGAAGACAGTCAGGGGTTATGAAGACGGTCAGGGGTCATAAAGACGGTCAGGGTTCATGAAGACGATCAGGGGTCATGAAGACGGTCAGGGGTCATGAAGACAGTCAGTGGTCATGAAGACAGTCAGGGGTTATGAAGACGGTCAGGGGTCAAGAAGACAGTCAGGGGTCATGAAGATGGTCAGTTGTCATAAAGACGGTCAGGGGTCATGAAGACGGTCAGGGGTCAAGAAGACAGTCAGGGGTCATGAAGACGGTCAGAGGTCATGAAGACGGTCAGGGGTCTTGAAGACGGTCATGGGTCATGAAGACGGTCAGGGGTCAAGAAGACAGTCAGGGGTCATGAAGATGGTCAGTTGTCATAAAGACGGTCAGGGGTCATGAAGACGGTAAGGGGTCAAGAAGACAGTCAGGGGTCATGAAGACGGTCAGAGGTCATGAAGACGGTCAGGGGTCTTGAAGACGGTCAGGGGTCATGAAGACAGTCAGGGGTCATGAAGACGGTCAGGGGTCATGAAGACGGTCAGGGGTCATGAAGACGGTCAGGGGTCATGAAGACGGTCAGGGGTCATGAAGATGGTCAGGGGTCATGAAGACGGTCAGGGGTCATGAAGACGGTCAGGGGTCATTAAGACGGTCAGGGGTCATGAAGACGGTCAGGGGTCATGAAGACGGTCAGGGGTCATGAAGACGGTCAGGGGTCATGAAGACGGTCAGGGGTCATGAAGACAGTCAGGGGTCATGAAGACGGTCAGGGGTCATAAAGACGGTCAGGGTTCATGAAGACGATCAGGGGTCATGAAGACGGTCAGGGGTCATGAAGACAGTCAGTGGTCATGAAGACGGTCAGGGGTCATGAAGACGGTCAGGGGTCAAGAAGACAGTCAGGGGTCATGAAGATGGTCAGTTGTCATAAAGACGGTCAGGGGTCATGAAGACGGTCAGGGGTCAAGAAGACAGTCAGGGGTCATGAAGACGGTCAGAGGTCATGAAGACGGTTAGGGTTCATGAAGACAGTCAGGGGTCATGAAGTCGGTCAGGGGTCATGAAGACGGTCAGGGGTCATGAAGACGGTCAGGGGTCATGAAGACAGTCAGGGGTCATGAAGATGGTCAGTAGTCATGAAGACGGTCAGGGGTCATGAAGATGGTCAGGGGTCTTGAAGACGGTCAGGGGTCATGAAGACAGTCAGTGGTCATGAAGACAGTCAGGGGTCGTGAAGACGGTCAGGGGTCATGAAGACGGCCAGGGGTCATGAATACAGTGAGGGGTCATGAAGACGGTCAGGGTTCATGAAGACGTTCAGGGGTCATGAAGATGGTCAGGGGTCATGAAGACGGTCAGGGATCATGAAGACGGTCAGGGGTCTTGAAGACGGTCAGGGGTCATGAAGACGGTCAGGGGTCATGAAGACGATCAGGGGTCATGAAGACGGTCAGGGGTCATAAAGACGGTCAGGGGTCATGAAGACGGTCAGGGGTCATGAAGACGGTCAGGGGTCTTGAAGACGGTCAGGGGTCATGAAGACGGTCAGGGGTCATGAAGACGTTCAGGGGTCATAAAGACAGTCAGGGGTCTTGAAGACGGTCAGGGGTCTTGAAGACGGTCAGGGGTCAGGAAGACGGTCAGGGGTCATTAAGACAGGGGTCTTGAAGACGGTCAGGGGTCATGAAGACGGTCAGGGGTCATGAAGACGGTCAGGGATCATCAGGTGGTCATGAAGACGGTTAGGGGTCATGAGGATGGTCAGGGGTCATGAAGATGATCAGGGGTCATGAAGACGGTCAGGGGTCACGGTCAGGGGTCTTGAAGACTGTCAGGGGTCAGGGGTCATGAAGAAGGGGATGAAGACGGTCAGGGATCATGAAGACGGTCAGGGGTCATGAAGACGGTCAGGGGTCATGAAGACGGTCAGGGGTCATGAAGACGGTCAGGGGTCATGAAGACGGTCAGGGGTCTTGAAGACGGTCAGGGGTCTTGAAGACGGTCAGGGGTCTTGAAGACAGTCAGGGGTCATGAAGATCGTCAGGGGTCATGAAGACGGTCAGGGATCATGAAGACGGTCAGGGGTCATGAAGACGGTCAGGGGTCATGAAGACGATCAGGGGTCATGAAGACGGTCAGGGGTCATAAAGACGGTCAGGGGTCATGAAGACTGTCAGGGGTCATGAAGACGGTCAGGGGTCTTGAAGACGGTCAGGGGTTATGAAGACGGTCATGGGTCATGAAGACGTTCAGGGGTCATAAAGACAGTCAGGGGTCTTGAAGACAGTCAGGGGTCTTGAAGATGGTCAGGGGTCTTGAAGACAGTCAAGGGTCATGAAGACGGTCAGTGGTCATGAAGATGGTCAGGGGTCTTGATGACGGTCAGGGGTCATG
This sequence comes from Cherax quadricarinatus, assembly GCF_038502225.1. Taxonomy (NCBI): domain Eukaryota; kingdom Metazoa; phylum Arthropoda; class Malacostraca; order Decapoda; family Parastacidae; genus Cherax; species Cherax quadricarinatus. The sequence continues at coordinate 6,688 of NW_027201695.1, forward strand.
AAGACGGTCAGGGGTCATGAAGACGGTCAGGGGTCATGAAGACGGTCAGGGGTCATGAAGACAGTCAGGGGTCATGAAGACGGTCAGGGGTCATGAAGACGGTCAGGGGTCTTGAAGACGGTCAGGGGTCTTGAAGACGGTCAGGGGTCATGAAGACGGTCAGGGGTCATGAAGACGGTCAGGGGTCATGAAGACGGTCAGGGGTCATGAAGACGGTCAGGGATCATGAAGACGGTCAGGGGTCATGAAGACGGTCAGGGGTCATGAAATCGGTCAGGGATCATGAAGACGGTCAGGGGTCATTAAGACGGTCAGGGGTCATGAAGACGGTCAGGGGTCATGAAGACGGTCAGGGGTCATAAAGACGGTCAGGGGTCTTGAAGACGGTCAGCGGTATTTTAGACGGTCAGGGGTCTTGAAGACGGTCAGGGGTCATGAAGACGGTAAGGGGTCATGAAGACGGTCAGGGGTCATAAAGACGGTCAGAGGTCTTGAAGACGGTCAGGGGTCTTGAAGATGGTCAGGGGTCATGAAGACGGTCAGGGGTCATGAAGACGGTCAGGGGTCATGAAGGCGGTCAGGGGTCATGAAGACGGTTAGGGTTCATGAAGACGGCCAGGGGTCATGAAAACGGTCAGGGGTCATGAAGACGGTCAGCGGTCATGAAGATGGTCAGGGGTCATGAAGACGGACAGGGGTCATGAAGACGGTCAGGGGTCTTGAAGACGGTCAGGGGTCATGAAGACGGTCAGGGGTCATGAAGACGGTCAGGGGTCATAAAGACGGTCAGGGGTCATGAAGACAGTCAGGGGTCATGAAGACGGTCAGGGGTCATGAAGATGGTCAGTGGTCATGAAGACGGTCAGGGGTCATGAAGACGGTCAGGATTCATTAAGACGGTCATGAGACATGAAGACCGTCAGGGGTTATGAAGACGGTCAAGGGTCATGAAGACGGTCAGGGGTCATGAAGACAGTCAGGGGTTATGAAGACGGTCAGGGGTCATAAAGACGGTCAGGGTTCATGAAGACGATCAGGGGTCATGAAGACGGTCAGGGGTCATGAAGACAGTCAGTGGTCATGAAGACAGTCAGGGGTCATGAAGACGGTCAGGGGTCAAGAAGACAGTCAGGGGTCATGAAGATGGTCAGTTGTCATGAAGACGGTCAGGGGTCATGAAGACGGTCAGGGTTCATGAAGACAGTCAGGGGTCATGAAGACGGTCAGGGGTCATGAAGACGGTCAAGGGTCTTGAAGACGGTCATGGGTCTTGAAGACGGTCAGGGGTCATGAAGACGGTCAGGGGTCATGAAGACGGTCAGGGGTCATGAAGACGGTCAGGGGTCATGAAGACGGTCAGGGGTCATGAAGACGGTCAGGGGTCATGAAGACGGTCAGGGGTCATGAAGACGGTCAGGGGTCATGAAGACGGTCATGGGTCATGAAGACGGTCAGGGGTCATGAAGACGGTCAGGGGTCATGAAGACGGTCAGGAGTCATGAAGACAGTCAGGGGTCATGAAGACGGTCAGGGGT
>NW_027201696.1:0-8210 GCF_038502225.1 Cherax quadricarinatus
GAATAAAGATATATTACTTTATGAGTCATGTTATATTATATTATTTTGTGAATTGTGATATATTATATGTATCCAGATATATTTTTCTATTAGTTTATGGTCCTTCTCTATTAACTTACCTCTCTCTACTCTCTCCATCCACTCTCTCTCTCTCTCTCTCTCTCTCTCTCTCTCTGTTTTTTAAATATGGCAGAAAACCCCATGAAATACATATTCCGATGTGATATGTATTATTTTCCTGGGCAGTAAGCCAGAGGAAGCCATCAGGTCATCAAATAACATTCGTGTCGGGGGGAGGGGAGCATCCCATTTTTCTTTCTGACAACAAATCACCATCAACATTTATTCCATATGAATAAATTATCTCGTAAAAACGTTGGTAACTGGTCAATACACTATACAGTGAGCAATAACACACATAATTAACCCGTACATAGGACATAGAAGCTTCTCTCTCCTATGTGCGGGTTGTGTACATGTGTGTTGTTCCAGTCACGGTATTGTGTCTTCTTATTCTTTAATAAGACACATGTGCAAAACCTGGGTATCTTTAATGTGAAGAAGTTTCACCAGCTAATATCTGATTCAGTACAGAGATCTCTGTACTGAATTAGCCACTGACTGGCGAAACGTCTTCTCAACACACACATCCCAGGTGTTACATATGTGTCTCATACATCAAGATGTCAGTATTATTCACCTTAAATGTAGTGACACTGAAAAATATTATTTGAAAAGAACTTATATTACTGTTTATTATTATTATTATTATTATTATTATTATTATTATGTAAATGGAAAGGCTAATTCCTTAAGGGATACACAGCGTTTGGGGAATGTTAGGTAATCACGTTTGATTCGTAGTGCCGCCAATTCCTTGGATCAAGAGCCCTAAATTAGCCATATCAAGGCACCCCTCGTAGAGTTGCGTCTCATAATATTTAAACTATTCCAATAACATTTATATATAAGAGATTTATTGTGTCTTCGTAAGTTGAATTTTTTTTTTGGCACCACATTATTGTTATTGATGGGGAGCGTTAGACTCTTAGGGGGTCATGCAACACTTAGGAAAGGGAAGCAATCAAACCACGGCACGGGTGGGGGTTTGAATCATAGGTTCGAATCCCACCCGTTCCATGGTCTGTTTGCAGTGGTGTTATTACAATTTTGTGAGTCGTGGAGGTAATTAAGTTTGATACAGACAAGGGCAGGGAAAAGTTACTTTAATTCTTGCTAGCTAGAAGGCAATAATTGTGAACTAAGAGGAAATGGTGAAGAAAATATTTATTGCGTACACCTTTACTGAAGATACACAAATAACCCGCACATAAAAGAGAGAAGCTTACGACGACGTTTCGGTCCGACTTGGACCATGACTTTGTAAATGGTCCAAGGCGGACCGAAGCGTCGTCATAAGCTTCTCTCTTTTATGTGCAGGTTATTTGTGTATCGTTCCAGTCACGGTATTGTACCTTTATTTGTTATTTACCGAAGATGTTTCGGTCACGTGTCTGACGTGGTTAGAGTCCCAGGACCGAAACGTCTTAAATACATTTAGTTCCTCCACACTCCCTCCTTCCAGTCTGATATTCAGTCTTTCATAACCTAGATCTTTTTTTGATAATTTCCATCACCTAACTCTTTGCAACACTTTAAATTTCCTTCTACTTACCCTCCTAAATTTGTTTACCACTGTGTACATTCGTGTCTATTTCCATCTAAATTCTTTGGATCACGAGCCCTTCAGCAGCATCAAGGAAGCCTTCCATGAAGGAACTAACTCCTGTATGGCTGCTACAGGCAAGAACGACGGACCTACAAGTCTACAAGGTCTGGCGGTGGCCACGAGCGGGCTGCCGGGAGGGAGCGATGGAGAGACTCCTGACGGAGGCAGTGACGAGGGTAACACCAGCCAGGGCTCCTCCAGGGTACCTCGTCTTATTCTGCTTATCATGACACTGACGGGGGCGGCTCTCCTCGTCCTCAATATCTCCATCATCGCCTGCTTCGTGCGGCGGAGAGCCATGAACCGGAACCCTTCCGGTAAGTCCAGTATTGTAACCTTTTCTCTTCTCGAAATTAATTTGCGAATGGCAAAGTATTTTTAATATACTGAGTTTTTTCTCACAATTTAAGGAGTCACCCAGTACAGATGTATATTTTGAATGAATAAATAAATTTTTTTGACTTTAATGAGTTGTCCTATGGAATAAATCTGCATATGTTTTTTATGTGCCCATAAAATCTGTCCACCCTCACCATCATTAAAAAAATGAATATTTGTATGTTACGTAGCTAAACCTAAATAAAAATATAACAAATGACTTAGATAATACTTAAGCAAAAAAAATTATAAAGCTAACTTTAATTACTGACTTACACAAGACTTAGACTTGCAAGAATTTAAAAAATTACCTTTCAATGCCTGAATGAACTAAATGGCTATAAGTCTAGTCAGGTTATTTTGGGCGGCAGCTCGAGCAGCACTGGATGTGTGTTACTTCCCGCTGAGAACAACAACGGATGTAAATCCCATTTCTAAACCTCATACACAAACATGCAAGATTAATGTTTCCCTTGACGCTGGCGCGGCCAGCCAACGACACAGCTGCACCATTTTCAACCTAAAAGGAGACGCCAGTTGTATGTAGCTGTGGTGACGAGAAAGACACATGTGCAGTTCTTTGGAATGCAAGTGTTGCACATGTGTCTTATTCTTTAACTTGTCGCCATTGATGATGATGATAATACTGCTAATAATAATAATCTTAATTTATTGAAATACATGATACAACTTACGCAGATCCAGCTGACATCAATGACATTATAGTGTACTTGTTACTTCCCATTTTTCTTGAACGGGAAGTAAGAGAGAGAGAGAGAGAGAGAGAGAGAGAGAGAGAGAGAGAGAGAGAGAGAGAGAGAGAGTTTCCAGGATCGAGTGAAACCGCCTTAAATCTTAAAAATACAGTTTATTGACCCGGTTAAAATGCCTACCAACACACTTTGGACTAGTCAAGTGTAATGCTGAAGATTATTGACCTGGCTGCCAACTGAGGCATATTCACATGATCAAGCTGCTTACTGAGACTTGAAGTGAGTCATCAATGAGAAGCAGTCCCGAGGTTACTTAATGAAGGAGCCAAGTTCTCTTCAGTGAACATCAAAAACATTCACAAGTTTGTGCAAAGTTTTTCTGTATGATCAGTGATGGAGGCTACACGAATGACTGGCTGACTTGCCTGAGTACGAGTAGGCTGCGAGATGTGTCTGTGATCAGCGATAGGCTTCACGAATGACTGACTGATTTGAAAGTTAAGACACATGTGCAACATCTGGAAATCTTTATTGTAGACGTTTCGCCATCTTGGTTCAGAGGACATCTACAAGACCTTCTTCACGGCTGCTGCAACTAACCCATCTCTTTGGGAAGGACCTACTTCCACTGGGGAATCCCGCCTACCAGTGACTTTGCCCTCGTCTGCTGCCCGTCCCTATCCACTGACGCCTATATAACCGCCAGTCTTCTTGCCTTTGCTCCAGATTCTCCTCCACCACGATGCTGTGAACACTAACTCCAAGGCTGAGGGACTGATTACCTCATCTTTTGTATATAGTTCTACTGTCTTCTTATTATGTCCTAGAATCTGTATTGATAAAGCCACTGGATGGCGAAACGTCTACAATAAAGATTTCCAGATGTTGCACATGTGTCTTAACTTTCATATTGTCGGTATTTTATACCTTTCTTGCACAACTGACTGATTTGCCTGAGTACGAGTAGGCTGTGAGATGTGTCTGTGATCAGTGACAGAGATTTCATAAATCACTCAAGTAACGTGTGAGACTACCAATGCAAGGGTGACGATCCCACTTAGCATCAGAATTGCTACTCTTCACTGCACATACACTGAAGACCAACTTTTGTCTCCCTGCTCTCTCACAACCCTCCCTGCAACGCTATATGATCCTCTCCGGTTTACCACTTAAAATGATTATAACAATAACAATTTAATTTTCTCTCCTAGGAATTATTGCATTTCGGCTTGACTGTATCCGATTTACGTAATGATTTGTGTTAATGACCTCTGGTCATGTTTTCTGACACTTGCTGTCCCCGTTCACCTAGAAGTAGGTAGGTATCTGGGTGTTAGTCGACTGGTGTGGGTGGCATCCTGGGGGTGGTATAATACCTCAGATATTTCTGGACTTTGAAATAAACTGAGGTAGACTAACAGCTCTTAGCCTGTAAAAAAATCGTTTATTTAATCAGTGATGCAATTATCGCGAAGAAGCGATACAAGATGCAAAAATAACCACAGGAGGAATTGAATGATAGCTCTAGGTCTTTCGTGTTGCAATCAACACATCAAGAACTTGCAATGATGCAGAAATGAGGAGGAAGTCCCAGCAGATATATTCAGGGGGACGATTCTAGCTCGAGGTAGAATTGTTCCCCTGAACAAATAAATCCGCTGGGACTTCCTACTCATTCCTGCAACATTGCAAGCTCCTGTTGTGTTGACTGCAACGTGAAATGCCTAGAGCTACTCAACTCTCCCTGTAACTGTTTTGTATCATGCTTAATCAGTGACTGTAGCCTCATCACTCATTCACTCACCTGAACACAAGCAGTGAGTAACACAACACCATAGCCTTCTTGTACCGGCAGACATGTTACATTTGCATGTGTTTTGGAAAGGTTCGTGTATGTACAGGTGACTAACAAAACTGTAACTACACTATTGCAAATAAATCATGGAACGGGTGGGGTTCTGAACCCTGAGTGGTTAACTCACCGGACTCTGAATTTTAGGACTCACTTGCCATGGGTTCAAACTCCACCCTTTTCCTGATTTGTGCATATGTGTATTTCCTTTGTGTGTGTGTGTGTGTGTGTGTGTGTGTGTGTGTGTGTGTGTGTGTGTGTGTGTGTGTGTGTGTGTGTGTGTGTGTGCTGGGGTAATGTATGCCGTGTGTGACTGTATCGATGTTGCGAATTGATGTTGGTGAGTAATCAAAGAAAACTCTAAAATCGCTTCTTCAGTCTAATACAGAGAAGACTAAAATTGGAGATACGAGAAGCAGTGACACACAAACAGATGAACTAGACATGTGTAACATCTGGAAATCTTAATGACAGAAACGTTTCGCCAGCCAGGGGCTTCTTCAGTCCACTACTGAGAAAAACGGAGGAATATGAAAAAGAGGTTAAGGTAATCAGTCCCTCAGCCTGGAGTCGATGACTTCAGTCTATCTATCTTGAGAAAAGTGCTATCAATATTGATGGACTGAACACATCGACTCCGGGCTGAGGGACTGATTACTTCAAACTCATCTGTAAAGGACTGAGAAAGCCACTGGCTGACGAAACGTTGCTGTAATAAGGATTCCTAAATATTGCACATGTGTCTCATCAACTTGTCGATTTTCTAAACCATTTACATCGTATCTAAGACATCTTTACTGTGGAAACGTTTCACCCACCAGTGACATTATGAATCCAATACAGAGAATAAATAGTGGAAGACGTGAGGAGGTAGGTTATGGCGGTCAGTACCTGAGAAGTGTCGTTAAAAATAGAGATGAACTCTTCTCCAGGCTGAGGGACTGTCCACCTCAAATACTTTTTCTCCAAGGTTGATAGACTGAGGATATCATCTTTATCTCATTATTACTGTTCCCTTTGTATTTGACTGAAGACGCCTACTGTGTAGGCGAAACTTTTCATCAATAAAGATACCCACTGTTGCACATGTATCTTAATCTTGAGAGGCAGTGTGCAAGCACTCAGAGTTATCAAGACCGTGGGACTGATCACCTTTATAGACCGAGGCGCTGATCACCTTCTTTATAGACCGATACACTGATCACCTTCTTTAAAGACCGAGACACTGGTCACCTTCTTTATAGACCGAGACACTGATCACCTTTATAGACCGAGGCACTGATCACCTTCTTTAAAGACCGAGACACTGATCACCTTTATAGACCGAGGCACTGATCACCTTCTTTAAAGACCGAGACACTGATCACCTTTATAGACCGAGACCTTCTTTATAGACCGAGGCACTGATCACCTTCTTTAAAGACCGAGACACTGATCACCTTTATAGACCGAGGTACTGATCACCTTCTTTATAGACCGAGGCACTGATCACCTTCTTTATAGACCGAGGCACTGATCACCTTTATAGACCGAGGTACTGATCACCTTCTTTATAGACCGAGGCACTGATCATCTTTAAAGACCGAGGCACTGATCACGTCTTGACGTCTTCCATCGTTTATTCTCTGTACTGGATTCATAAGGTATTGATTGGCGAAACGTCTTCACAATAAAGATACCCAAGTGTTGCACAAGTATCTATGAGATAATATGTCGTAATTTATGTCTGTTTTAGCATGTACAATATGTTAATGCAGTAAATTTATTACCCGAGATTTGAATTCACAAATGCTATTGTTGTTGTTGTTGTTGTTGTTGTTGTTGTAACAAGTAAGAACCCATATGTAGAGCACGCTATTCTTGTGTTAACGCTTCGCTCTTTATAGGCAAGGCGCTGTGGAGATTAAGCTCCATACAGGGCGAAACGTTATCGCAAAAGCTACTTTTGTATCCGCAGGAAAAGTGCTAAAGAGTCACGAGTCAAATGTTTCTGTACAGTTTAAACTGTGTTTCAGTGGGTATATTTTACAGCGTCTGCTGCACTTTCCGCCCTCGTAAAAAGTATTTAAGTAAGTTTATTTAGACACAGGTACACGTGTATGCAATTATCATGCATAGTGTAAACTACCCAGGATAAATAAAAAAAGTCAGACTAAGTGACTTTTTTCTATTGGAGATCTTGTAATATCTTATTAATTAAACCTTGAAAGTTAAAACAGCTAACTCAATTTTGTGAAAATAAATTGCAATATACCAAGAATATAGTAAATTGAGTTATTTTATAATTCCGGGGATCTAAGTTCTGGAATGTCAATAAGATGTGCAAATATTATTCCATGTACTGAATTCTCTTCCAGGTACTGAGCTCTCTTCCAGGTGCTGGAAATCTTGTAGGTATGTATTGGCTGTTCTTCAGCAGTGTGGGTATAGTAAGCCCTGGTATCCAGCACTAGTGATGTTGCTCACTCGTGTTTCTCTCCCCGTCAGCGCCTTGCTCCTCCAAAACTGCATCTCTGGGGAACTTCGGAGCCACTCCAGCCTCCACTCCAGGTGTACAACCCAGCGAGGTCTTCCTATCCCTCAACACCATGTCCTCCAACAATCCCTCCACTTCTCCCTCAGAGTATCAGGTGAGTCACTTCCTCATATCCTCCAACACCTCCTAAGTGTTAGTCACCTTACACACATTATCCCTGTCAACCTATCAGTAAGTAGGTACCTGGGTGTTAATCACCTTACACCTGCTGTCCCTATTCACCTCTCAGTAAATAGGTATCTGGGTGTTTGGCGACTGTTATGGGTCGCTTCCTGGCGTAGAAACTCCCAGCTTTAATCCTGGGAGCTAAGGTAGGATAACAGCTCATAGTTTTTAAATGAGCTAAAGTAGGATGACAACAGAGCTGAGGTAAGGCAACAGCTCTTAGCCTGTAAATTCGAAGGAGTGAAGACAAAAATACTTCACTTCCGTATCATTACGAAACAAAGTTCTGCGTTAACTTGGGTGATGTCCCTTGGTGGCTGCTGTTAGAACTAACATTAATTAATGACGGGGAGGGGAGAGAGGAAGAGGGATATCACTGGGGGCTTAGCGATCCCTCGGCCCGTTCCCGGAGCAGGGAGAGAGGCTGGAGAATAGGGAGAAGAGGCACAGCTAAGAGGAAGGACTCGTTCGAACTCACTACACATATTAACGTCTCCCAGATGGTGTGTTAAATTGTCTCAGCTGAAATTGTTGAAGTAAAAGACTTTTCGCTATAGCAAAGGAGAGATAGATAGATAGATAGATAGATAGATAGATAGATAGATAGAGAGAGAGAGAGAGAGAGAGAGAGAGAGAGAGAGAGAGAGAGGAGGGGGGGGGGGTAAGTAGAGATGAAGGTGAAGATTTATAGAGAGACGGAAGATGAAGAAAGTTGGATAGGCAACGAAAGACATATGAGAAAGAAAAGGAAATGAAGGAAGAGACAGAGAAAGACAAGAGATAAAAGATACGATGAAGTTGGAGTGACCAACGAAGGAAAATAGGAAAGGGAGGGAG
>NW_027201697.1:0-8209 GCF_038502225.1 Cherax quadricarinatus
TCTCAACACTGGATGAAACAATACAAAACCAAATGTAAAGAGATAAACTATCACCACTTAAAACAATAACCCACTTATTTAAAAAGAAAATATTATACACAATCATATAAGACAAATAAGTGGAAGAAAGTAGAATATAATACAGACGATGGAAAGACACAAATATACGACATAACGTGATACTTGAGAGACAACTTTCCACAGCTGTTATTGACTTGTGAAGACCAACTTATAGGCGAAATATCTCTCTTTTTCCAAGACAAATAAGTAAAACTGTACAAAAAATACTTATACAATATAGACAATAAAATAACATACATAAAGAAGTAAAAATATATATGAAAAAACTAGTAAAACATATATTAATAGGCATTAAAATATGCCATTAGAACAGGACAAGAGTCTGATGCTCTGTTTATTCATGTGAGAAATTTCAACCAACCAAATCAAATGATTCACAAGAAGCTGATAAAGTTGTGTCAAGCAAGTCTATGTTTGACAGAAATATAATTGAATCAAGCTTTATAAAGCTGATAAAGTTGTGTCAAGCAAGTCTATGTTTGACAGAAATGTAACTGAATCAAGCTTTATAAAGCTGATAAAGTTGTATCAAGCAAGTCTATGTTTGACAGAAATATAACTGAATCAAGCTTTATAAAGCTGATAAAGTTGTATCAAGCAAGTCTGTGTTTGACAGAAATACAATTGAATCAAGCTTTATAAAGCTGACAAAGTTGTGTCAAGGAAGTTCATGCTTGCCTAAATATAATTGAATCAAGCTTTATAAAGCTGACAAAGTTGTGTCAAGGAAGTTCATGCTTGACATAAATATAATTGAATCAAGCTTCATAAAAAAATAGTATAGATTTTAAAAATAATATTAGTTCAAAGTTATATTAATTACATTCATTTATAATTAATATAATTTAGGAAGAATTTGAGCTATGCATGAGAGGTCCTTGATACTCCCACACACACATCATACTGGGACAAATGTAATGTCAAATGTAAGGTAATATCTCGGCATAACAAGCCTTCTGCTGGTCTGTTATATTTTCTGATCTTTTATAGCATGATAAATCCCGACAGAACTTGGAAGTTCATTATTTTTTCACATCGATTGTTTTTCATGTTTACTGTGACATTATCCGCAGGGGACAAGTTCCAAGGTCTGCCGCAGATACCAAAAACCGCGGTTGGTACCAAACCCTTTATAAGTCGTTTTTAGTGTACATACATACATGCCTATGATGTTGGGTTTTGGAGCGGCGTATGAAGGGAGGCTGTAAGCAACGAGGTGGTGTGATGGTGACCATATGGGCGGCAGTGTTGGTGACCCAGTATGGGATAGTGTTGGAGACAAAGTGTGGGTGGTAGTGTTTGTGACCCAGTGTGGGTGGTAGAGTTGGTGACCCACTGTGGGTGGTAGTGTTGGTGACCCAGTGTATGTGGTAGTATTGGTGACCTAATGTGGGTGGTAGTGTTTGTGACCCAGTGTGAGTGATAGTGTGGTGACCCAGTGTGGGTGGTATTGTTGGTGACTCAGTGTGGGTGGCAGTGTTGGTGACCCAGTGTGGGTGGTAGTGTTGGTGACCCAGTGTGGGTGGTAGTGTTGGTGACCCAGTGTGGGTGGTAGTGTTGGTGACCCAGCGTGGGTGGTAGTGTTGGTGACCCAGTGTGTGTGGTAATGTTGGTGACCCAGTGAGGGTGGTAGTGTTTTTGACCCACTGTGGGTGGTAGTGTTGGTGACCCAGTGTGGGTGGTAGTGTTTGTGACCCAGTGTGGGTGGTAGTGTTGGTGACCAAGTATGGGTGGTAATGTTGGTGACCCAGTGTTGGTGGTAGTGTTGGTGACCCAGTGTGGGTGGTTGTGTTGGTGACCCACTGTGGGTGGTAGTGTTGGGGACCCACTGTGGGTGGTAGTGTTGGTGACCCAGTGTGGGTGGTAGTGTTGGTGACCCAGTGTGGGTGGTAGTGTTGGTGACCCAGTGTGGGTGGTAGTGTTGGTTACCCAGTGTTGGTGGTAGCGTTGGTGGCCCAGTATGGGTGGTAGTATTGGTGACCCAGTGTGGGTGGTAGTGTTGGTGGCCCCCAGTGTGTGTGTGGGTAGTGTTGGTGACCCAGTGTGGGTGGTAGTGTTGGTGACCCAGTGTGGGTGATAGTGTTGGTGCCCAGTGTGGGTGGTGTTGGTGGCCCAGTGTTGACCCAGTGTGGGTAGTGTTGGTGACCCAGTGTGGGTGGTAGTGTTGGTGACCCAGTGTGTGGTGGTAGTGTTGGTGACCCAGTGTGGGTGGTAATGTTGGTGACCCAGTGTTGTTGGGTAGTGTTGGTGACCCAGTGTGGGTGGTAGTGTTGGTGCCCCAGTGGTGGCCCAGGTGGTAGTGTTGGTGACTCAGTGTTGGTGGTAGTGTTGGACCCAGTGTGGGTGGTGATGTGGGTGGATAGTGTTGGTGACCCAGTGTGGGTGGTAGTGTTGGTGACCCAGTGTGGTGTGGTAGTGTTAGGATGGCCCATGTGTGGGTGAATGTGTGAGGGCAAGTGTTGACTGTGGGAGTGGGGCCCAGTGTGGGTAAGGGGCATGAGTGTTGGTGCACTGTGAGGGAGTGGTAAGAGAAAGCCAGTGTGGGTGGAAACATCTATAGTGTTGACAGTGATCAACAGTGTGCAGTGAGTGTGTGTAGTATACAATGATTGCCTCTCACCCTTCTGTACGGTAACCCTCCCGCACCTCCCATAACTCATCCTAAGCTTCCAAAGTTATGATAGCTGAACTAGTTACAAAGGTAATGAACTCCAGATAGATCTGTTCACAATCATGGAAAGTTACAAAGGTAATGAATCAGACTCACTCCTATGCATGGTTACAGACATGAACAAATTACAAAGTAATGAGCCAATGATACGTCCACACCTGGTCACAATTGTAATGAGTTATAAATACGAGATAAGATAAGATAAGATAAAATATTAAGTGGATCATACACCCACATGAGCGCGCGCTCACACACACACACACGAGGGCGCACACACAGACACATGCACACGAGCGTACACATTCAATTCAATTCAATTCAATTCAAGTTTATTCTCTATAAGGGTTACAATGTGGGGTTTACAGGTTTTGGGTATTGTGTGGTTTACAAGTTATAAAATACTAATTACAGATGGGGCCACTAATTACAGATGGGGCCACTAGGACACCTAGCATGGCTAGGCATTTCGAGCAGACTTAGATTAATTCTTAACATTAAATCTTTACAGATTATGGTATTAAGGCTAAGTGACTACATCATAATTTGTGAGTTTAGCAATGTGAATGCTTTTTGTTTTGGCACAATACAAGGTGTCTATATTGGAGTATCATAGGCAAACTTATTACAAGTTAGGATTTATTACTTTAAAATTAAGATTAGTGTTTCTGGGTTTATAGTCAGTTGGTGAGTGAGTGTAATTGTGAACCACCAGGTGGTTATCATGTAGTTAGTTGTCGGGGTGGATCAGGGAGATAAGATGTTTTCTAACTGTAGTTTTGAAAGTGATGAATGTGTCTGCAGTTCTAGAGTTTTCAGGTAGGGTGTTCCAGATTTTAGGTCCTTTGAAATAAACTGAATTTTTGGAAAGGTTTAGTCGAACACGGGGAATGTCATAGAGATGTTTGTGTCTGGTGTTATGCCTGTGGATCCTGTCACAACTATCAACAAAGTGTTTTAGGTCAAGGTTAATATTGGAATTTAAGGTCCTGTAGATATAGACTGCACAGTAGTAAGTGTGGATGTTTTGAACAGGGAGTAAGTTTAGATCTATGAAGAGTGGGGGGGGTGTTGCCAGGGATGGGATTTAGTGAATATTCTTACTGCGGCTTTTTGTTGGGTTATTATTGGATTTAGGTGTGTTGCTGCAGTTGAACCCCAAGCACAGATAGCATAGGTGAGGTATGGATATGTAAGTGAATGGTATAGTGTGAGAAGGGCAGTTTGCGGCACGTAGTATCGTATCTTGGAGAGGATCCAAAATTACATATACATAAAGCTCTCAAAAACATTGAGAGCTTTGCGTATTTGTAGTCCAGAGTTCATAGATGAAAAAATCTCCAAAAATTTAAAACATAGCTAATGATCTAAAATACCCATGAAACTTAATTGATAAATCCTTTAAAATAGCTAGAAATATTTTTTATAATTCAAAAAGGAACAACCAACCTTAGTCAACTAAAATATGTTGGTTCTTCCTTACATTAAAACTTGGTTGATATGCCTTCTCTACATAAGAATTTTAATTATTGAAGTTGTGTTTAAATACCTTGACACAATTAAAAAACTTTTGATAAATTTCCCACAAAATGTTGACAGGTGAGTCTACATGATTCCTGTCAAATATTTGATAAAGTTTATTAAGCTAAAACTGGTAAAAATCTTGAACTTAGGTTAAAACATCATAAATATAGCATTAGAAGTTGCCAAGAATCTAATACTATGTTTATTCATGTGAGAGATTTTAACCATTCAATTGATTTTAAAAAGGTTCAGGAAGTTACATCAAACAAGACCATGGTCGACAGAAATATAATAGAATCATGTTTCATAAAAAGTGGTTTTGAAAATAATATGAATATTTATTTTGGTTAATATAAATTGGATTAATTTATAATGAATAAAATTTGAGAAGAATTTAAGGAACATTAGACAATTTTTGGGTAGAACATAAGCTGTGTTTCACGGATAAGTGACTACCTTCCTACATCATCATAATATATATATATATATATATATATATATATATATATATATATATATATATATATATATATATATATATATATATATATATATATATATATATATATATATATATATATATATATATATATATATATATACACTTAGGTCACACTACACATACATGTACACATTTATTTATACACACTCATCTGAGTTTTCTTTGATTTTATCTTAATAGTTCTTGGTCTTATTACTTTTCCTTTTATATCCATGGGGAAGTGGAATAAGAATCTTTCCTCCGTAAGCCATGCGTGTTGTAAAAGTCAACTAAAATGCCGGGAACAATGGGCTAGTAACCCCTTTTCCTGTAAAGATTACTAAAAAGAATAAGAAGAAAATTGTTTTCTTTCTTTTTTGGGTCACCCTGCCTCGGTGGGAGACGGCCGACTTGTTGAAAAAAAAAAAAAAGAAAAAAAAAAAAAAAATATATATATATATGTATATACATATCCATATATATATATATATATATATATATATATATATATATATATATATATATATATATATATATATATATATATATATATATATATATAGTCGTCCGGATCGCTCCCACGCCCCGAATTTTTTTCCGATTTTTTTTTTTTTTTAAATTTCATTTTCTTATGATCTCCTCGGATCAAATTTTTGAAGTTCCCCCTCACACTTTCACCCCTATCCAAATTTTTTTTTTTTGAATTTCATTTTCTTATGATCTCTTCGGATCAAGTTTTTCTGGATTCCCCCTCTGGGGGTAAGCATTCTAAATGAACTCCAACTTGCATCCCAATTTTTTTTTTCTCGATAATACAAAGACTCTACTTCCTCGGATCAAGGTTTTCTCGATAATACAAAGACTCTACTTCCTCGGATCAAGGTTTTCTCGATAATACAAAGACTCTACTTCCTCGGATCAAGGTTTTCTCGATAATACAAAGACTCTACTTCCTCGGATCAAGGTTTTCTCGATAATACAAAGACTCCATCTCCTTGGATCAAGGTTTTCTCGAAATCAAAGACTCCAACTCCTTGGATCAAGGTTTTCTCGATAATACCAAGACTCCATCTCCTGGGATCAAGGTTTTCTCCTCCATCTCCTCGGATCAAGTTTTTTTGGATTCCCCCCTCTGTGGGTAAGCACTCAAATGAACTCCTCCTATGGGGCATGGTACTCTCTCTTACTACAGGTCTAAACAAGTGTGACGTCACCCCACCTGTGTTTACTCGGCGGTCAGTGACGTCACATGATGACTTCAGACACAGGCTGAATCTTGTCGAGCAGACAATAAAATGCAGGATAACACTAGTTATTATACAACCAATGCATTTCATATACAACATAGGGAAAACATTTTCACTCTTAACCCAGGATAACCCAAATAATTCCACATTTTTTCGTTAATACCCACAAAATCCACAATTTCTTTACAAAATACAACACAAGTCTAGACATTTTTCTCGTTTTAACTATTTCATCAGAAAAAGTCACCACAACACTTACAACTTATAAGCACTTTTCGATTAATTCACTAGTCACAATTTTACATATTACGAAGTTAATACGCACACACACCTCACTTTACTTTGAATACCTTCAAAACACTCTCATAGATCATTTGAATACTCACAAAAATACCTTTGAACATTTCCAAACAGCACTGAAACACTTCCAAAATATCATTTTGAGTACTCCCAAATACACCACTGAATACTACTAAAACACCATTGAATACAGTCAAAACACCACCAAAATCACTATAAACTAAGATCGACATAACAGACTAACACCCATCTCAAATCCACTAAAATCACTGTAACCAAGATATTCACAAAATTCTATGACCACCTAGCACACACACACACACACACACACACACACACACACACACACACACACACACACACACACACACACACACACACACACACACACACACACACATACTTTTCTCAATATGTCTTAAGAAATATTCTCTCATCGAAAACCTTTATCATCTCACTACAGAACA
This sequence comes from Cherax quadricarinatus, assembly GCF_038502225.1. Taxonomy (NCBI): domain Eukaryota; kingdom Metazoa; phylum Arthropoda; class Malacostraca; order Decapoda; family Parastacidae; genus Cherax; species Cherax quadricarinatus. The sequence continues at coordinate 6,769 of NW_027201697.1, forward strand.
ATCCCAAGATTACTTCGAACACTCTCATAAATCATTTGAATACTCACATAAACACCTTTGAACATTTCCAAACAACACTAAAACATTTCCAAGACAACATTTTGAATACTCCCAAATAAGATTTATCATCTCTAATTTATCTACACTTTCATATTTCATTAAATTACAACTCATCCCCCAAAACTCCTCCCTCATTCTCCAGATTTTTACAACAGTATCACAAAAACTAACTCAGACACTTTACTTTGAACAACACCAAAAACACCATCATTTACCTTTGAATACTCCAAAAACATCATTCGAATACCCCCAAATCACCACTGAATACTCCCAGAACACCTTCATAAATACTCTTGCACATCATTTGAACACCTTCAAAAACACCTTTGAATAGTCTCAAACACCATTTGAGTACTCCCAAATACACCACTGAATACTACTAAAACACTTTTTTCTCGTTTTATCTAATTTCATCAGAAAAAGTCACAACAACAACCCACAACTTATAATCACTTTTCAGCAACTCTAGTTCGTCAACAACACCCACAACCCACAACACCCACAACCCACAACACCCACAACCAACAACACCCACATCCCACAACACCCACAACCCACATCACCCACACCCCACAACACCCACAACAACAACCCACTTATAACATCTTTTCGGTATCTCTAGTTCGACAACACTCACAACCCACAACACCCACATCCCACAACACTCACAACCCACAACACCCACAACAACAACCCACTTATAACATCTTTTTTGGTATCTCTAGTTCGACAACAATACCCACAACTTACAACACCCACAACCCACAACCCACATCACCCACAACAACAACACACTTATAGCGTCTTTTCGGTATCTCTAGTTCGACAACAACACCCACAACCCATAACACCCACGACCCACAATTTTTTTTCTCGTTTTAACTAATTTCATCAGAAAAAGTCACATCAACAACCCACAACTTATAACCACTTTTTCGGCATCTCTAGTTCGACAACAACACCCACAACCGACAACACCCACAACCCACAACACCCACAACACCCACAACCCACAATTTTTTTTTCGTTTTATCTAATTTCATCAGAAAAAGTCACAACAACAACCCAAAACTTATAATCACTTTTAAGCAACTCTAGTTCGTCAACAACACCCACAACCCACAACACCCACAAACCACAACACCCACAACACCCACAACCCACATCACCCACAACAACAACTCACTTATAACATCTTTTCGGTATCTCTAGTTCGACAACAACACCCACAACCCACAACACCCTCATACCACAACACCCACAACCCACATCACCCACACCCCACAACACCCACAACAACAACCCACTTATAACATCTTTTCGATATCTCTAGTTCGACAACAACACCCACAACCCACAACACCCACATCCCACAACACTC
>NW_027201698.1:0-8200 GCF_038502225.1 Cherax quadricarinatus
ATATGGCATCAGGAACAATTCAAAATCACGCACACATTCTTTATACTGCTGTCTTTCTACCTTTCCCATTTTTTTCTTTTCAGCAACTTCGCCTTTAGCGACCTAAAACAAGGCAAGGTGACCATCCAGTAGCCTCTGTGGTTTATTAAACTCCGGGCGATCATTACCTTAGGCCTCGTCCCCCTCAATCCCTCAAGGGTAGGCTATGTTAGGGGCTGATCTTCATAAATCAACTGAGGCAGGATTAAGGGTCACAAAGTTCTTTTTTGCCAGCATATTGGGCATCATGCCCAATATAAGAATCAGACTTCGGGTCACTGATGACCAGAAGTCCAAGAGGGACATTTTAGATTGCATTTGTACTAATGCCACTGTTGCACCTATGGATATATTCCAAACCCACTCTGGTGCGGTACTACTCCTCTACTCGGAAGAGGAGCTACTCCAACGATGTGGGTATCACCCCCACAACTTCCAAGCCCAACGTTCTGTGTTGCACGCATCAACAGCTTCATGCGTGAATACGCCCCCGTCTCTCTCTCTCTCCCCCCCCATCTTTCTCTCCCCCTGTCTCTCTCCCTATCTCCCCATGCGATGTATTCAGAGTGAATGTATATTGTGGATATTTTACATGTTACTGCTCTTCAAATGCTTGCACGAAAGGTGCAGAATTTACAAGAGACATGCTCTTGATCACACACGCAAGAACTCACAGAAGCAAAATGCTGATTAATGCATATGAATAAACTTATTTACAAATTTAAACACAAGCAAGTTTAGAGTTAGTGTAATTAGTATATGGCTGCCTAATTGTAAGTAAACTAGACAGACATATGTTGATGTTCGTACTGATGACATGAAGCCACGATATGATAACGAGACAATTTTATGTATTAACGTTAAGTGAAGGACATAAAGTTTTATGATTAAAATGAGAAAGCTGGAGGTAAATCAGACAGAACAGGAACGTAGTAAACGAGTTATGTAAATGAACTGGGAATATGAATATTTTTTATGTCAATGGAAAGCAACACTTTCTTAAAAATGTGTACAGTAGTGACTTGAAATTGTGTTTCAGAACGTTAATGTTTGCTGGCATTTTTAGCATTCTGTTTTTAGATTGTAATGAATATTACGTTACTTAAAAGAATTATTTTTAATTGTCTGTTATATCAGCAGAAACACTTCATACGAGGAGGTGATAATGATTTATTACATCACATATGTAAATAGAGTTACAGAATAAATTGCACTGACGCTGACTTGTTAATGGGGTTAGAAAAGTGTTGTTGAAAAATATAGAGCAGAACCTGTTATGATTAACATTATTCCAGTGTTAATACGAGATAATCCAAGTTGTGTTGAAGACTTGTCTTCTAATATTTGTCGTACCGATGAGAAATATTACTGTCAATCACAGTGTATGTTTGATATCTCAGTAATTACCACGTAAGGTTCACTGTTTAACGGTAATGGTGAGCTTCCTGCTGCAGTGTTGCTTTTGACTTCGCTTTCCAGCTTTAAAATCTGATTCATTTGCACATTTAAGGGCGTTCCTTCTGCTGATGTCACCTGCCAACCGAAGTACATCAAGCAGACAGGAGAGAAGAAGCAGTCTCTCTGGGGCAGTTATAAATTCACACACTGCATCATTTTGTAAATAGTATGGAATTGATGTCAGCTACGCCTGTGTAAGTTGTACTTGTACTTGTAGATGTACTTGTACTTGTAGATGTACTTGTACTTGTAGATGTACTTGTACTTGTAGAAATAAAGATTTTTATGATTATTGTTTTTATTGTAACACTCAAATCCAAAGAGCATATATCCTACATAAGAGACAATGAGACCACTGAGTTCAGTTATTAGGCAGTAGTTACTGCTGCAGTTGCCCGATACTGCAGCTGCTAGGAAAATGATAGGATGGATAATGAGAACCTTCAAAACTAGGGACGCCAAACCCATGATGATTCTCTTCAAATCGCTTGTTCTCTCTAGACTGGAATACTGCTGTACACTAACTGCCCCCTTTAAGGCAGGCGAAATTGCTGTCCTGGAGAGTGTACTAAGAACTTTCACAGCACACATAAGTACGATAAGTCACCTAAATTACTGGTAACGGTTGGAGTCCTTCATCTGTATTTCCTGGAACGCAGGCGAGATAGATAATAATATACACTTGGAAAATCCTAGTGGTATTAGTACCAAACTTGCACACGAAAATCGCTCCCTATGAAAGCAAAAGACTTGGCAGGAGATGCAGCATTCCCCCAATGAAAAGCAGGGGCGCAACGAATACACTGAGAGACAACACAATAAGTGTCCGGGGCCCAAGACTGTTCAACTGCCTCCCAGCATACATACGGGGTATTACCAATAGACCCCTGGCTGTCTTCAAAAAGGCACTGGACAGGCACCTACAGTCAGTACCTGATCAGCTGGGCTGTGGTTCGTACGTCAGTTTGCATGAGGCCAGTAGTAACAGCCTGGTTGATCCACCACGAGGCCTGGTCTCAGACCGGGCCGCGGGGGCGTTGACCCCCGAAACCCTCTCCAGGTATACTCCAGGTAGACTTCATATTTTGCAGCCACCGCAATACATTAGGTTACTACTACTGTTGTTGTTGTTGTTGTTGTTGTTGTTGTTGTTGTTGTTGTTATATCCAGTCAGAAGCACCTAACCCACTGGGATAATACCTGCGGAAAGGGAGATACTTTTGTGTAAGTCGAGGAAAAGGAGTGCGGCTATAATTCTTTAGAAAAAAATCCTTCACCTACACCATGACAGCTCGTTGGAGGAGTGAGAATCCAGTATAGAACAAACATATCAGAATCTTTCAACTAATTTAATTTCTGTGCAAGTTTTGTCATTACCAAATTTTCTCAACTATTCATTCTCAAAACTAACGTGAACTACATCAGTTTAGGAACAATTCTGTTACAGAAGTTGAATGAGCCTCGAAATCAATAGCATCGATAAGCACCGTCTCATAACAACTTTGGAAAAATTAGGACAATCTGGCTGTTCCAGCGAGCCGCCGCGCTGTATTGCAAAGGATGCTCCTTTAATCTTATTTGTATCACAATAATAGACTATACAGTCTAGTGTAAATGGAATTAATTTTATTTGAGAAAGTTTGCATACATTGGCCATCACAGCCTTGAGTACAGAATGTTTGTTACTAACCACTATTGTCATGGTCAGTAAATAATACGTCTGCAAACTTCGCCCACACTAATGTGACCGATACTACAATACTTCAGTCACTCTTTCATTGCTTTCACCTTTCTGGATTTCCCTGTATATGTCTCCATTTCCCTGTCTATGTTCAAGACTGATAAAATCCACCGGTTGCGGAACGTCTTTCAAATGAAGATAAATATTACGGTAAACTATCAGAGTGCAGACTTTGAGACAGACCGATATCAACATTATATATATATATATATATATATATATATATATATATATATATATATATATATATATATATATATATATATATATATATATATATATATATATATATATATATATACAAAACACCGGCCGCTTCCCACCGAAGCAGGGTGATCTCAAAAAAAAGAAACACTTCCACCATCACTCGCTCAATCACACTCTTGCCAGAGGAGAGCCGATACTACGGATTAAAGCTAAAAATATTCCCACCCCTTCCATTCAGTGTGTAGACACTGTACATCCACCGGCAAACAGATTTCCTGATTCCCTTCATGAAAGTTGCTCTACTGTCACTCCAACAGCAACTCCAGTCATAAAAAAACACTTGCCTCCACTCCTTACACTCACACACGCTTGCAGGATAGCTAAGCTGTACGACGTAGGGGAAATTTAGTGGTAGTAAATGCTTAGAGTAAACCAGAGTTGCTATCCATAAGGTGTTATCCATATTCTTTGGGTCATGAATAATCAGTTTCCCTGAGAGTTCTCTGGGGTATTCCCTTGAAACCCTCTTAGGCCTAAGAAAATCACGTGCACCGATAATCGTGCATAACCAAATATAATAAATATAAGAATGATTCATTATATGTTTGCGTTTTAAGGCATAACTTCTCCTATTTCATAAATATATTTACTGTTTAATGTACAACAATTTCAAAGTTGCAGTCACGCAGTGCACTGAATGATCGATAAAGGAGAGACTCGCCAGTTACAGAAACTGACACCAATGAAATAATCCTGCATGATGAATACACACGAGTTCCTCAACTTTGTCAGCTCGAGAATTTCCAGTGATAGCTCACAATGACGAAGATATTCTTACCGAAGAGATCTCAAAGGAAGTATTGGAAGAGATGGCTTCTGTACTTGAAGGATTAAATGATGAGACTGTAGACCCTTACGTATACCTGGATTATGCCTGGAGGGGGTTTCGGGAATCACATGGTTTGTTTATAATGGTGTCCATGCTACCCAAGTTGTCTCTTAGCACTTTTTAAAAAATCACCAAATGACCCCTAGCATTGACCCTACATGGTAAGCAGTTGATAATCAAGCTTACCTAAACTAATGGCCTGAGATCACTGGAGACCAGCCAGTGTACTCGATGAATAATATTACTCTCAGATAATCGATAATATGGTCGTAATATTAGGATTATTCCACTTAAAAAAGAAATCCTTTATATATTTTATTGACCTCCAATAATCTTCTCGTTGGTCATTAGTGATTGCCGAAGTTGGAACAGCAACTCCACGAACAGCCGATGCTTTACTAAAAGCAATACATGTAACCAGATCATCAGGTAACAGACTGTTTTGCGAAAACTTGTCCAAGAATCATATGATTCATATTAATCAGAGTTGCCACTGAAAAATAACGGGCTGCTTTCAAGGTAGTTGCTTAAACTATCACTTTTTCAGATGCTCTTTATGAAGTTCCAGACAATACTGTCCACTTTCATTCAATCCCAAATGAAAGCTAAGATTTTATTATATATGGACATCTTGCTGTCCCTTGCACTTCTTCCAATCACAGCAAGTATGCTCACGAGCTTTCTGTTTACATTAAAAAATCTCGAAGAAAAACCTTCTTGAAAGGGAACTTTGTCGTGAAACAATCAAGGAACCGATTTTCAGTGACTGCAATAGACCAAAGCCACGAGTGACTGAAAAAACTGAGGAGTTCTGGTGGAGTGATTCGACTAACGCAAGATTCAGCATCTCTTGTTAAATAATCCATATGTGGACGATTGGTAAGACAGTTGCTCAAGAACTTCGGGGGAGATTACACAGACCAGAAATCAATTTTTTTTCATGATGACGATAGAAAAACACAAGAGTTTAACTTCCTGACTGATATCCAAAATCATTTTGAAGTCTTTCGTATCTGGGGAAATCCTTTTCCAATGGGAAAAATTTATACTAACAAATATTCGGTCAAGAAATTTGAAAAGTGACGACAAGAGCGGTACGGCAGCTTTGGGAAAGACGTCAGCATTGAAAGTGAAAAATATAACTTGAAGACCCTATTCCAAAGAACTCTTTCCTCTATTTTAAATAAAATAGCAGTAAAAATATAACTAAACGAAAACTCAGTTCTTCAAAGGTTCCAGTTCAGTCTTCACACAAATGAACATCGCAATAAATATACGTGGAGGTGAATATGACTTTTCCTATGAAGTTTTAGCTTTTCCTTCATCCATGCCACAGTGAAGTGATGCATCACTCAAAGGAATCTGATATCACTGAGTGTGTTGAGAAAGAAGTTAATAACTCACTCGGATATTTTTTTCAGAGAACCAGTTCAGTCATATGATTGCACTGTTGTAGATGCTGGAGCACTCATCCACTTGTTAGTTTCCCGACATGGAGTGTAACATTAAAAAAAAAAAAATACAGAGACGTGTGTTTTAAAGACAATCAAAGGGATCTTAGGAAGATCTCCTCTCTTCATTTTGTTTGAGTCACCTATAAACAAGTAAAAATACCTAGAATATGGTCTGAGATCCTCAGAGACAGCAAAAATGAGTAAAACTTTTTCAATACCTTGGAGAAGATCCCATCAAACCCCAGTGCTCTCGAGGTGATCTATACATCTCCAGTGCTGATGGAAAGACAGTCAAGCACTGGAGACCAGAACAGCACATGGATGGAGATCTCTACCAAGAGGAAGCAGACACACGACTAGTGCCGCACATTTTTCATGCTCTGAGGACAGATCATTCAAATATTTTAGAGAGGACCTCCAACAACGATACAGTGATTGTTCTTATCTTTCATTTTCCTTTCTTTCAACCCACATCTGTTACCAACCGTGAAGCTTCTGTCGCCTAAGTCATTGGGAGGCATCAACGCATTGTGACCATCAGGGACATTACTGTAACTTAAAGTAGAAAACTATGCGGTGCCCTTCCTAGTTTAGCTGCAGTTACTGGCTGTGATTCAACTTCTGGCCTGAAAAGCCGTTCAAAACACCATTGTCTCAAAGCCTTGCAGAAGTTCTCTGATGATGTTAATGAGACTGAGTTCCATCCTTTTAATTGACGACTGAAAGCCACCTCTTCAATTCCCTTGAGTATTTCGTTATTTGTGTTTTATGGAGAACCACCTCTGGAAGTAGCTAATCTGTCAGCGTCTCCGAATGTTCTGTAACACCACTAGTTCTAGAAACTAACCTCTGCTTGCATAGTTGAAAGAGAGTTTAAGGGAAGCTTGTTCCACAGTGGATTACTATCTCAAGTTTCAGGAGATGATGAAGAGTGGATGCCGAAAACCATAAAGTCAGCCTAGCAGTTGCAGCAAGAAGGGGCTACCCTGCACAGCTCTCTGCAAGTGTCTGTGCAAAACACTAGCTTCCATTACTGAACCATTATGACTCCATCTGCTACAGTTATGATTGCCTTAATCGCTACTGAAACTACGATTGCTTCTTTCTTTTTCTTTTGGATTGAAGATTAACAATGAGTCTTGACTAGTAAATAAAGCACAGATATAAATTATTCATGTTAGTATCTTACTTGGTTGCTAAGTATGACAATGAAGATGTCATTTCATAGGCCTATAAGGTTTCAGGAGGGGTTCTCTGGAGATTAAAAGGATTTTTTTGGGGGGGAGGGGAGGGCTCCTTTTGGGATCGATTATTCATAACTCAATCTGGAAAACACAATGGACAAACTTTGACACTCCATCTGAATCACTACATAAGTGAGTCCTGAACACTAACTACGCATCAAACATGTGAACAATGTAATATTTAGCCAACTTTACAAAATTTATACTGGGCGAACATCGTAGATTATATGAGCTAAATTTTAATCCAGGAATATAATGAACGTTTGTGATTCGTGCCCCAGCACGGAGGTCGTTAACACACAGTCGTACTGGCCAGGTTGTGGCAGCCACCACCAAAATTCTTATTATCAGTAGATCGAATCATCCAGGTTGATAGTTTTTATTTTCATCACCGAGTTTTTTTTTTTATCCATCTGTTGTGGTGAATGTTTCTTATGTCATTATTGAAGAGGTGAGTGAAGAGTGTATGAGAAAACTGAGAGAATTATTTAATTAATTCTAATTAAATTAAATGTTTATTAAGATAATTTATAAGAATATCTCTGTTTTAACTCCAAGTCTCTGAAGTTAATCACTTCTTCACATATTTATATCCTTTTCCAAAATATTTCATCAAAATATTGCAACCCTCATTCCAGTTTCTTAAGAAAATTTAAATAACATGATCAAGAATTTTCTTAATTTTCTTACGCTATTCATATAGAACTCATTAATTTAAACAGTGGTGTGGGAGAGTGTAGATATGCTTATGAGAACGTGTACACATGTATATATATGTGTACGTAGTAGTGTGTTTGTAGTGATGTGTATGTGTAGATGAAAGTGAAAAGTAAACTTCAGAAGAAAACTTATATGAACTACATAATAATTCACAATAAAGAAGAGCACAGTTCCGTGGTACAGCTGTCAGCCTAGCTGACTCTGCTGTCAGCCTGGCTGACTCTGCTGTCAGCCTGGCTGACTCAGCTGTCAGACTAGCTGACTCTCCTGTCAGCCTGGCTGACTCTGTTGTCAGCCTAGCTGACTCTGCTGTCAGCCTGGCTGACTCTGCTGTCAGCCTAGCTGACTCTGCTGTCAGCCTAGCTGACTCTGCTGTCAGCCTGGCTGACTCTGCTGTCAACAGTTAGTCAGTCAGAATAAAAGAAATGAGTCAATAAGAAGATTAAAA
>NW_027201699.1:0-8199 GCF_038502225.1 Cherax quadricarinatus
ACTAATATCTTCTACAACACTGTAGTATCTTCTACAACACTGTAGTATCTTCTACAACACTGTAGTATCTTCTACAACTATATAGTATCTTACAACACTAATATCTTCTACAACACTGTAGTATCTTCTACAACACTGTAGTATCTTCTACAACACTGTAGTATCTTCTACAACACTGTAGTATCGTCTACAACACTGTAGTATCTTCTACAACACTGTAGTATCTTCTACAACACTGTAGTATCTTCTACTACACTGTAGTATCTTCTACAACACTGTAGTATCTTCTACAACACTGTAGTATCTTCTACAACACTGTAGTATCTTCTACAACACTGTAGTATCTTCTACTACACTGTAGTATCTTCTACAACACTGTAGTATCTTCTACAAAACTGTAGTATCTTCTACAACACTGTAGTATCTTCTACAACACTGTAGTATCTTCTACTACACTGTAGTATCTTCTACAACACTGTAGTATCTTCTACAACACTGTAGTATCTTCTACTACACTGTAGTATCTTCTACAACACTGTAGTATCTTCTACAAAACTGTAGTATCTTCTACAACACTGTAGTATCTTCTACAAAACTGTAGTATCTTCTACAACACTGTAGTATCTTCTACAAAACTGTAGTATCTTCTACAACACTGTAGTATCTTCTACAACACTGTAGTATCTTCTACAAAACTGTAGTATCTTCTACAACACTGTAGTATCTTCTACAACACTGTAGTATCTTCTACAACACTGTAGTATCTTCTACAAAACTGTAGTATCTTCTACAACACTGTAGTATCTTCTACAACACTGTAGTATCTTCTACAAAACTGTAGTATCTTCTACAACACTGTAGTATCTTCTACAACGCTGTAGTATCTTCTACAACGCGGTAGTATCTTCTACAAAACTGTAGTATCTTCTACAACGCTGTAGTATCTTCTACAACGCGGTAGTATCTTCTACAACACTGCAGTATCTCCTACAACACTGTAGTATTTTCTACAACACTGTAGTATCTTCTACAACACTGCAGTATCTCCTACAACACTGTAGTATTTTCTACAACACTGTAGTATCTTCTACAACACTGTAGTATCTTCTACAACACTGTAGTATCTTCTACTACACTGTAGTATCTTCTACAACACTGTAGTATCTTCTACAACACTGTAGTATGTTCTACTACACTGTAGTATCTTCTACAACACTGTAGTATCTTCTACAACACTGTAGTATCTTCTACAACACTGTAGTACTTTCTACAACACTGTAGTATCTTCTACAACACTGTAGTATCTTCTACAACTTTGTAGTGCCTTCTACAACACTGTAGTATCTTTTACAACACTGTAGTACCTTCTACAACACTGTAGTATCTTCTACAACACTGTAGTATCTTCTACAACACTGTAGTATCTTCTACAACACTGTAGTATCTTCTACAACACTGTAGTATCTTCTACAACACTGTAGTATCTTCTACAACACTGTAGTATCTTCTACAACTTTGTAGTGCCTTCTACAACACTGTAGTATCTTTTACAACACTGTAGTACCTTCTACAACACTGTAGTATCTTCTACAACACTGTAGTATCTTCTACAACACTGTATTTTCTTCTACAACACTGTAGTATCTTCTACAACGCTGTAGTATCTTCTACAACACTGTATTTTCTTCTACAACTTTGTATTATCTTCTACAACACTGTATTATCTTCTACAACACTGTAGTATCTTCTAAAACACTGTAGTATCTTCTACAACACTGCAGCATCTTCTACAACACTGTAGTATCTTCTACAACACTGTATTGTCTTCTACAACATTGTAGTATCTTCTACAACACTGTAGTATCTTCTACAACACTGTAGTATCTTCTACAACACTGTATTATCTTCTACAACACTGTAGTATCTTCTACAACACTGTATTATCTTCTACAACACTGTAGTATCTTCTACAACACTGTAGTATCTTCTACAACACTGCAGCATCTTCTACAACACTGTAGTATCTTCTACAACACTGTAGTATCTTCTACAACACTGTAGTATCTTCTACAACACTGTAGTATCTTCTACAACACTGCAGCATCTTCTACAACACTGTAGTATCTTCTACAACACTGTATTATCTTCTACAACACTGTAGTATCTTCTACAACACTGTAGTATCTTCTACAACACTGTAGTATCTTCTACAACACTGTAGTATTTTCTACAACACTGTAGTATCTTCTGCAACACTGTAGTATCTTCTACAGCACTGCAGCATCTTCTACAACACTGTAGTATCTTCTACAACACTGTATTATCTTCTACAACACTGTAGTATCTTCTACAACACTGTAGTATCTTCTACAACACTGTAGTATCTTCTACAACACTGTATTATCTTCTACAACACTGTAGTATCTTCTACAACACTGTATTATCTTCTACAACACTATAGTATCTTCTACAACACTGTAGTATCTTCTACAACACTGCAGCATCTTCTACAACACTGTAGTATCTTCTACAACACTGTAGTATCTTCTACAACACTGTAGTACCTTCTACAACACTGTAGTATCTTCTACAACACTGCAGCATCTTCTACAACACTGTATTATCTTCTACAACACTGTAGTATCTTCTACAACACTGTAGTATCTTCTACAACACTGTAGTATCTTCTACAACACTGTAGTATCTTTTACAACACTGTAGTATCTTCTACAACACTGCAGCATCTTCTACAACACTGTATTATCTTCTACAACACTGTAGTATCTTCTACAACACAGTAGTATCTCCTACAACACTGCAGCATCTTCTTCAACACTGTAGTATCTTCTACAACACAGTAGTATTTCCTACAACACTGCAGCATCTTCTACAACACTGTAGTATCTTCTACAACACTGTAGTATCTTCTACAACACTGTAGTATCTTCTACAACACTGTAGTATCTTCTACAACACTGCAGCATCTTCTACAACACTGTATTATCTTCTACAACACTGTAGTATCTTCTACAACACAGTAGTATCTTTTACAACACTGTAGTATCTTCTACAATACTGTAGTATCTTCTACAACACTGCAGCATCTTCTACAACACTGTATTATCTTCTACAACACTGTAGTATCTTCTACAACACAGTAGTATCTTCTACAACACTGTAGTATCTTCTACAACACTGTAGTATCTCCTACAACACTGCAGCATCTTCTACAACACTGTATTATCTTCTACAACACTGTAGTACCTTCTACAACACTGTAGTATCTTCTACAACACTGTAGTATCTTCTACAACATTGTAGTATCTTCTACAACACTGCAGCATCTTCTACAACACTGTATTATCTTCTACAACACTGTAGTATCTTCTACAACACAGTAGTATCTTCTACAACACTGTAGTATCTTCTACAACACTGTATTATCTCCTACAACACTGCAGCATCTTCTTCAACACTGTACAGTCTCCTACAACAATATAATTTCTTAGAACAAAATCAATGTTTTGTTTAAGGGATAATGTTACCCTGGACACCAACATTAACCTTGGAAGTCCAGTTACTTCCCTCTACCTCCATCCCTGCCTCCCTGCCTCCCTCCCTGCCTCCCTCCCTGCCTCCCTTCCTCCCTCCCTGCCTCCCTCCCTGCCTCCCTCCCTTCCTCCCTTCCTTCTTCCCTGCAGCTATCATGCTGTTTGTTACTTCCTCACAACCTTCAGGCACTCTTATCTATCCCTCACACTACATTCTAATTTCCTCTTCTCTCCCTTATAATATTTTCGAGCTCTCCTCGTCTCCTTGGAGTATACCTGGAGTATACCTGTGTTATTACTGTTCTTGCTGTTGAACAACGGTTTGGTGCCGATAGAAGTAGCGTAGGTCAGCAATAATACGGCCGTGGACTAGTTTGGCTTTAATTGGGTAGGAATGAGTACACAACGGGCAATGTGAGGGAATGACCGATAGCCAGTCCATGGAGGGGAGCACTTGTACCTCTCAAGTCGGTCGACCAGGAAGTGAGACCGAGTGGGCCCAGCATCCCACCGACCTAGGTAAGCCTACAAAGGGCAGCACTTAAATGCCGCGAAATATGAACTAAGCTGGCAGACGGCATAGGCTGTCTGTGCTGACAGCACAGGCTGTCTACACCTGGAGTATACCTGGAATATACCTGGAGACAGTTTAAGGGGTTAACGCCCCCGTGGCCCGGTCTGTCATCAGGCCTCGTGTTGGATCAGGGCCTAATCAGTTAGGCTTATACTGCTGGTAGCTCTCAAACCGACATACGAACCACAGCCCAGCTGGTCAGGTACTGACTTAAGACACCTGTCCAGCGCCTTCTTGAAGACAGCCAGGGGTCTATTGGTAATCCCCTTTATGTATGGTGGGAGGCATGTTGAGAAATGGCATTACCTTACCCATCGTAAAGGGTTCTTAAATGGAGATATCGTAGGTTGAAAGTAGACACACTTGCAGGATGGTAAATGTATTGTCAGACTGAGATGAGGGATGGAGCCCCAGCTGCCTTGCCTGTCTACGCCTGGATGGTCTGCCGCCGAGTGAGGCCGGGACAGGGGCATGAGCCCACACATCTGTATCCCGTGACGTCACACAAAGCCACAGGCCTACAAGGAATCTCGTATCTAAAGCACATGGATGATACTAATATGCTATGCTATATAATACAGGGAATACAGGGATCAGCAACTATGCTGACAGCTCGGTCATGTTACGTATGTCGTCCCGACATACACTACTATACTATAGGCTGACCAGGCAGGCGGATCTGGGCTGATTCCACACAATAACAAATTCATATATAACTCAGAACTAATGGATGGTACAACATGATTTTGACGTAATGGGTGTTAACGCAATCATCACAAACTACAAGAACAAATCATTATACAACATGGATGGAATTGATCGATCGATCTGTATTCATGCACTCTACGGATTCTGAGGAAGAATAATTATATACAAAGAAGTGTTTAACAGAAAGGCAGATTCGGTGCACTCAAATCTAGACTGTTAATTCTCAGAATACGGAGGGAACGTGAACACGAAAATTTCTGACGAACTGATCAGCTAATAATAAACACACAGTTGACAATTTCATTCATCTCGGACATCTAATTATACAGACTATGTACATTTAAACCCAATTCTGCGAGGGTTAGGTTTACATATGCAGAATGGTTATCATCTCTGGGAGGATCGAATTCCTCTGCAACGGCTAACACATGCCTTGACTGAGAGAGATCTGAAGGAATATCTACAAAAGACACAGGTACAATCACTAGTGACTGTGGAATTACTAATTCGTCTGCTAGGAGTACTCAACTCGACTATTCGATACAGTAATTCTTGGCTCATAAAGTCACTAATGGGTACTGGTGGCTTCACAGCAAGAATAAGATCTTCCTGGAGCAGGAATCGAATCACACCAGAACACAAGGGATCGGTTCTTTGGGCATCTTTGACATCCTCGACAGTAAATGGAGGATCTGCAGCAACCACACCAACGTGTCGCGATAAAGCATCAGCGACCACATTCGACTTGCCAGGTAAATTTTCAAAAGTGGGATTGAACTCTCGGACAGTCAAGGTCCATCTGGCCAACCTTCCAGTAGGCTGTTTGTTCTGGAATAAAGGTAACAGTTCTTCCTTACTGGAGGAAAGAACAAACTCGGTGGAGTGGATGACTCCCCCCGGTTGAAAAAACTAACTCTACAACACGCAATATGAGCAAGGGAGAACGAATCTACTATCTCAACTGCAAGCACAGGAGAAAAGAAATGAACACGGTGGTGAACAATGCTGATATTCAATCTGAGTCGCACACAGTGACACGAGGTATCAGCTATAAAGAAACTACACTTACAAACGTTAACATGTGAAAGTTACTCGAGAACTAACTTCTTACAATACACTGATTACTGTCAACTAGGATGGGATCACCATCTGGAACATTAGGAACAACAACTGACACTCTAGTGAGAACACTAGCTGTAACAGAGACGTCTTTCTGCAGACAGCATGTCACATCAACAAGAGATGGCATTACTAGTTGCAAGTAATCGTTTTCTGACAAGGCATCCCCTGTGGAGAAACTACTACTCGAACTAGCAGTCATTGCAGGGATAGGCTGTGCACTCAAGGCAGTCTGAGTGTCCCCGGACACTTGAGGCAACGGAACACTATCCTGCAAGTCTGAAGGTATAGATGGAACACAGATGGGAGTGACAGAATTACTAGTGCCTGACCGCTCGGCTACGTTAATAAGTAATTCATGGATCTATAGGAATTTAATCTGAACTTCACATTTCGCAGCACTTTAACAAATCTCAGATACAAGCTGTGAGAACAAACACATTGCTCAAGGGCTAGATATTGTCTTTCAGTCAGTAAGGGAATTTTGGTACTGTGGACTGATTCATATTGACTTTGACTGGAATGATACACTAAGTGAACGTTCAAAAGTGACTGGGACATCTTCTCAGTGAAAATACTGAAGGGCATAAGTCAAGAAAAATGGAGAGAATGACACAATAAGCTTAAATGGAAGAAAATGCTTAACTATTCTGCATAAGTAATTAAAAATTGACAAGTTACACAGTAAGCAAAGAACTCACACAAGAAGAATATGCAACTTAACAAACACTGAAAATCAAGAGAACTTGTACTTTGCTCAAATCTAATTTGCTCAACTTTTACTTAAAATTGAATAAATGGCACAGTGAGTTGTCTTTACTTTCAATGCAACAAGGAAATACACAATAAAATGATAAAATGGACTCAATAAACTTGTGCAAAAATTAAAACAGACACACAATTCACTGAAATAAAAATTAAAATGACACAGACAGAATAATATACTATGCACAGAACAGAGCATAAGAAACTGCACTGTAATAAACTGTAGCAATATATCAAATAATTGCTAATCAAAAAGTATTGCACAACACTGCATAAAATTTTCTGCAAGAAAAACTTTAATAGCAACACAATATTTGCACAAGAATTATTGCAAAATGAGTCAATGTGCAATAATAAAAATTATAACACACAAGAAAAGAAATATATCAAGGAATGAACACTTTAACTCTTAACTGCACTTAAACAACAAGCAAAAGAACAATTTACTTTAAAAGGAGAACTTAAAAATTGCACTAAGAGTGAATTTGTTCAATAAAACATGAAAAATAATAGGTGCAAAAAATACATAAAACAGAGGGTTGAACACTTACAGTGATGCAGAACACAACACATCAACATAAACACAGTACTAGAATTTTCTTGCAATGAAACTTGATGTGTGAAAAAATTTTGTAAAAGAGATTTCTTGCTGGGACTTTAATAATGGCACTATTGTCTGTGGAAATAAGACAAATTAAACACTGGCTGAATAAAAGAATATGAACACAAGAATGTTCAACACACAAGAAACAAAACAAAAATACACAAATGCTAGGAAGAAAAAAAAAATTAACAGACAACACTGAGTTGTGATGCAGAATATGAGGTGAAAAAATTACTGAAATAATTCACTGGAATACTGAAAACACAAGGTGATTCTGAAGTGTTAAACACAAGGTCTATATTGCTCATATGTTGCACACACAACAAAGGAAAAACACTCAGTACTTACTTCAAGTGTATAAAAAGATACACAACACAACGGATATAAAATAATGCACGAAAATTAACACTGAATTAAGGAGATTAAAAGAAATTAATGCAATCAGTACATGATAAACACTGAGTCTGATCAAGAGTCACTGAATGACACATCGTAAAGGGTTCTTAAATGGAGATATCGTAGGTTGAAAGTAGACACACTTGTAGGATGGTAAATGTATTGTCAGACTGAGATGAGGGATGGAGCCCCAGCTGCCTTGCCTGTCTACGCCTGGATCGTCTGCCGCCGAGTGAGGCCGGGACAGGGGCATGAGCCCACACATCTGTATCCCGTGACGTCACACAAAGCCACAGGCCTACAAGGGATCTCGTGTCTAAAGCACATGGATGATGCTACTGCTATGCTATATAATACTGGGAATACAGGGATCAGCAACTATGCTGACAATGTCAGCATATTTCATTCACTGATTGCTGACAAACTTACTTGTGAGGACTCAAAAGTCTGCCCCTTACTGCCAACCAACTATAGGTTGATTA
>NW_027201700.1:0-8187 GCF_038502225.1 Cherax quadricarinatus
GTGTGTAGTGTCCAGACAGTGGGAGGTGTGTGTAGTGTCCAGACAGTGGGAGGTGTGTGTAGTGTCCAGACAGTGGGGTGTGTGTAGTGTCCAGACAGTGGGAGTGTAGTGTCCAGACAGTAGTGTGTCCAGATAGTGAGAGGTGTGTGTAGTGTCCAGACAGTGGGAGGTGTGTGTAGTGTCCAGACAGGTGTGTGTAGTGTACAGACAGTGTGAGGTGTGTGTAGTGTCCAGACAGTGGGAGGTGTGTGTAGTGTCCAGACAGTGGGAGGTGTGTGTAGTGTCCAGACAGTGGGAGGTGTGTGTAGTGTCCAGACAGTGGGAGGTGTGTGTAGTGTCCAGACAGTGGGAGGTGTGTGTAGTGTCCAGACAGTGGGAGGTGTGTGTAGTGTCCAGACAGTGGGAGGTGTGTGTAGTGTCCAGACAGTGGGAGGTGTGTGTAGTGTCCAGACAGTGGGAGGTGTGTGTAGTGTCCAGACAGTGGGAGGTGTGTGTAGTGTCCAGACAGTGGGAGGTGTGTGTAGTGTCCAGACAGTGGGAGGTGTGTGTAGTGTCCAGACAGTGGGAGGTGTGTGTAGTGTCCAGACAGTGGGAGGTGTGTGTAGTGTCCAGACAGTGGGAGGTGTGTGTAGTGTCCAGACAGTGGGAGGTGTGTGTAGTGTCCAGACAGTGGGAGGTGTGTGTAGTGTCCAGACAGTGGGAGGTGTGTGTAGTGTCCAGACAGTGGGAGGTGTGTGTAGTGTCCAGACAGTGTGTGTAGTGTCCAGACAGTGTGTGTGTAGTGTCCAGACAGTGGGAGGTGTGTGTAGTGTCCAGACAGTTGGAGGTGTGTGTAGTGTCCAGACAGTGGGAGGTGTGTGTGTGTCCAGACAGTAGTGTCCAGACAGTGGGAGGTGTGTGTAGTGTCCAGACAGTGGGAGGTGTGGTGTGTGTAGTGTCCAGACAGTGGGAGGTGTGTGTAGTGTCCAGACAGTGGGAGGTGTGTGTAGTGTCCAGGCAGTGGGAGGTGTGTGTAGTGTCCAGACAGTGGGAGGTGTGTGTAGTGTCCAGACAGTGGGAGGTGTGTGGAGTGTTCAGACAGTAGGGAGTAGTGTCCAGTGTGTGTAGTGTCCAGACAGTGGGAGGTGTGTGTAGTGTCCAGACAGTGGGAGGTGTGTGTAGTGTCCAGACAGTGGGAGGTGTGTGTAGTGTCCAGACAGTGGGAGGTGTGTGTGTAGTGTCCAGACTGATGGAGGTGTGTGTAGTGTCCAGACAGTGGGACGTGTGTGTAGTGTCCAGACAGTGGGAGGTGTGTGTAGTGTCCAGACAGTGGGAGGTGTGTGTAGTGTCCAGACAGTGGGAGGTGTGTGTAGTGTCCAGACAGTGGGAGGTGTGTGTAGTGTCCAGACAGTGGGAGGTGTGTGTAGTGTCCAGAGAGTGGGCGGTGAGTGTAGTGTCCAGACAGTGGGAGGTGTGTGTAGTGTCCAGACAGTGGGAGGTGTGTGTAGTGTCCAGACAGTGGGAGGTGTGTGTAGTGTCCAGACAGTGGGAGGTGTGTGTAGTGTCCAGACAGTGGGAGGTGTGTGTAGTGTCCAGACAGTGGGAGGTGTGTGTAGTGCCCAGACAGTGGGAGGTGTGTGTAGTGTCCAGACAGTGGGAGGTGTGTGTAGTGTCCAGACAGTGGGAGGTGTGTGTAGTGTCCAGACAGTGGGAGGTGTGTGTGTAGTGTCCAGACAGTGGGACGTGTGTATAGTGTCCAGACAGTGGGAGGCGTGTGTAGTGTCCAGACATTGGGAGGTGTGTGCAGTGTCCAGACAGTGGGAGGTGTGTGTGTGTATAGTGTCCAGACAGAGGGAGGTGTGTGTAGTGTCCAGACAGTGGGACGTGTGTGTAGTGTCCAGACAGTGGGAGGTGTGTGTAGTGTCCAGACAATGGGAGGTGTGTGAAGTGTCCAGACAGTGGGAGATGTGTGTAGCGTCCAGACAGTGGGAGGTGTGTGTAGTGTCCAGACAGTGGGAGGTGTGTGTAGTGTCCAGACAGTCCAGACAGGGAGGTGTGTGTAGTGTCCAGACAGTCCAGACAGTGGGAGGTGTGTGTAGTGGACAGGTGTGTGTAGTGTCCAGACAGTGGCAGTTGTGTGTAGTGTCCAGACAGTGGGAGGTGTAGTGTGTAGTGTCCAGACAGTGGCAGGTGTGTGTAGTGTCCAGACAGTGGGAGGTGTGTGTAGTGTCCAGACAGTGGCAGGTGTGTGTAGTGTCCAGACAGTGGGAGGTGTGTGTAGTGTCCAGACAGTGGGAGGTGTGTGTAGTGTCCAGACAGTGGGAGGTGTGTGTAGTGTCCAGAGAGTGTGTGTAGTGTCCAGACAGTGGGAGGTGTGTGTAGTGTCCAGACAGTGGGAGGTGTGTGTAGTGTCCAGAGAGTGGGAGGTGTGTGTAGTGTCCAGACAGTGGGAGGTGTGTGTAGTGTCCAGACAGTGGGAGGTGTGTGTAGTGTCCAGACAGTGGGAGGTGTGTGTAGTGTCCAGACAGTGGGAGGTGTGTGTAGTGTCCAGACAGTGGGAGGTGTGTGTAGTGTCCAGACAGTGGGAGGTGTGTGTAGGGACAGTGGGAGGTGCGTGTAGTGTCCAGACAGTGGGACGTGTGTGTAGTGTCCAGACAGTGGGACGTGTGTGTAGTGTCCAGACAGTGGGAGGTGTGTGTAGTGTCCAGACAGTGGGAGGTGTGTGTAGTGTCCAGACTGATGGAGGTGTGTGTAGTTTCCAGACAGTGGGAGGTGTATGTAGTGTCCAGATAGTGGGAGGTGTGTGTAGCGTCCAGACAGTGGGAGGTGTGTGTAGTGTCCAGACAGTGGGAGGTGTGTGTAGTGTCCAGACAGTGGGAGGTGTGTGTAGTGTCCAGACAGTGGGAGGTGTGTGTAGTGCCAAGACAGTGGGAGGTGTGTGTAGTGTCCAGACAGAGGTATGTGTAGTGTGGGAGGTGTGTGTAGTGTCCAGACAGTGGGAGGTGTGTGTAGTGTCCAGACAGTGGGAGGTGTGTGTAGTGTCCAGACAGTGGGAGGTGTGTGTAGTGTCCAGACAGTGGGAGGTGTGTGTAGTGTCCAGACAGTGGGAGGTGTGTGTAGTGTCCAGACAGTGGGAGGTGTGTGTAGTGTCCAGTGGGAGGTATGTGTAGTGTCCAGACAGTGGGAGGTGTGTGTAGTGTCCAGACAGTGGGAGGTATGTGTAGTGCCAGACAGTAGGTGTGTGTAGTCCAGACAGTGGGAGGTTTGTGTAGTGTCCAGACAGTGGGAGGTGTGTGTAGTGTCCAGACAGTGTGAGGTGTGTGTAGTGTCCAGACAGTGGGAGGTGTGTGTACAGGTGTGTGTAGTGTCCAGACAGTGGGAGGTGTGTGTAGTGTCCAGACAGTGGGAGGTGTGTGTAGTTTCCAGACAGTGGGAGGTGTGTGTAGTGTTCAGACAGGTGTGTGTAGGAGGTGTGTGTAGTGTCCAGACAGGTGTGTGTAGTGTCCAGACAGCGGGAGGTGTGTGTAGTTTCCAGACAGTGGGAGGTGTGTGTAGTGTCAGACAGTACAGTGGGAGGTGTGTGTAGTGTCCAGACAGTGGGAGTGTGTGTAGTGTCCATACAGTGGGAGGTGTGTGTAGTGTCCAGACAGTGGGAGGTGTGTGTAGTGTCCATACAGTGGGAGGTGTGTGTAGTGTCCACACAGTGGGAGGTGTGTGTAGTGTCCACACAGTGGGAGGTGTGTGTAGTGTCCAGACAGTGGGAGGTGTGTAGTGTCCAGACAGTGGGAGGTGTGTGTAGTGTCCAGACAGTGGGAGGTGTGTGTAGTGTCCAGACAGTGGGAGGTGTGTGTAGTGTCCAGACAGTGGGAGGTGTGTGTAGTGTCCAGACAGTGGGAGGTGTGTGTAGTGTCCAGACAGTGGGAGGTGTGTGTAGTGTCCAGACAGTGGGAGGTGTGTGTAGTGTCCAGATAGTGGGAGGTGTGTGTAGTGTCCAGACAGTGGGAGGTGTGTGTAGTGTCCAGACAGTGGGAGGTGTGTGTAGTGTCCAGACAGTGGGAGGTGTGTGTAGTGTCCAGACAGTGGGAGGTGTGGGTAGTGGCCAGACAGGTGTGTGTAGTGTCCAGACAGTGGGAGTGTAGTGTGTGTGTAGTGTCCAGACAGTGGGAGGTGTGTGTAGTGTCCAGACAGTGGGAGGTGTGTGTAGTGTCCAGACAGTAGTGTCCAGACAGTGGGAGGTGTGTGTAGTGGCCAGACTGTGGGTTTTGTGTAGTGTCCAGACAGTGGGAGGTGTGTGTAGTGTCCAGACAGTGGGAGGTGTGTGTAGTGTCCAGACAGTGGGAGTAGTGGAGGTGTGTGTAGTGTCCAGACAGAGGGCGGTGTGTGTAGTGTCCAGACAGTGGGAGGTGTGTGTAGTGTCCAGACAGTGGGAGGTGTGTGTAGTGTCCAGACAGTGGGACGTGTGTGTAGTGTCCAGACAGTGGGACGTGGTGTAGGTGTGTGTAGTGTCCTGACAGTGGGAGGTGTGTGTAGTGTCCAGACAGTGGGAGGTGTGTGTAGTGTGCAGAGTGGGAGTGTGTGTAGTGTCCAGGTGTGTGTAGTTTCCAGACAGTGGGAGGTGTGTGTAGTGTCCAGACTGTGGGAGGTGTGTGTAGTGTCCAGACAGTGGGAGGTGTGTGTAGTGTCCATACAGTGGGAGGTGTGTGTAGTGTCCACACAGTGGGAGGTGTGTGTAGTGTCCACACAGTGGGAGGTGTGTGTAGTGTCCAGACAGAGGGAGGTGTGTGTAGTGTCCAGACAGTGGGAGGTGTGTGTAGTGTCCAGACAGTGGGAGGTGTGTGTAGTGTCCAGACAGTGGGAGGTGTGTGTAGTGTCCAGACAGTGGGAGGTGTGTGTAGTGTCCAGACAGTGGGAGGTGTGTGTAGTGTCCAGACAGTGGGAGGTGTGTGTAGTGTCCAGACAGTGGGAGGTGTGTGTAGTGTCCAGACAGTGGGAGGTGTGTGTAGTGTCCAGACAGTGGGAGGTGTGTGTAGTGTCCAGACAGTGGGAGGTGTGTGTAGTGTCCAGACAGTGGGAGGTGTGTGTAGTGTCCAGACAGTGGGACGTGTGTGTAGTGTCCAGACAGTGGGAGGTGTGTGTAGTGTCCAGACAGTGGGAGGTGTGTGTAGTGTCCAGACAGTGTTAGGTGTGTGTAGTGTCCAGACAGTGGGAGGTGTGTGTAGTGTCCAGACAGTGGGAGGTGTGTGTAGTGTCCAGACAGTGGGAGGTGTGTGTAGTGTCCAGACAGTGGGAGGTGTGTGTAGTGTCCAGACTAAGGGAGGTGTGTGTAGTGTCCAGACAGTGGGAGGTGTGTGTAGTGTCCAGACAGTGGGAGGTGTGTGTAGTGTCAGACAGTGGGACAGTGTAGGAGGTGTGTGTAGTGTCCAGACAGTGGGAGGTGTGTGTAGTGTCCAGACAGTGGAAGGTGTGTGTAGTGTCCAGACAGTAGGGACAGTGGGAAGTGTGTGTAGTGTCCAGAGGTGTGTGTAGTGTCCAGACAGTGGGGGGTGTGTGTAGTGTCCAGACAGTGGGAGGTGTGTGTAGTGTCCAGACAGTGGGAGGTGTGTGTAGTGTCTAGACAGTGGGAGGTGTGTGTAGTGTCCAGACAGTGGGAGGTGTGTGTAGTGTCCAGACAGGTGTGTGTAGTGTCCAGACAGTGGGAAGTGTGTGTAGTGTCCAGACAGTGGGAGGTGTGTGTAGTGTCCAGACAGTGGGAGGTGTGTGTAGTGTCCAGACAGTGGGAGGTGTGTGTAGTGTCCAGACAGTGGGAGGTGTGTGTAGTGTGGGAGGTGTGTGTAGTGTCCAGACAGTGGGAGGTGTGTGTAGTGTCCAGACAGTGGGAGGTGTGTGTAGTGTCCAGACAGTGGGAGGTGTGTGTAGTGTCCAGACAGTGGGAGGTGTGTGTAGTGTCCAGACAGTGGGACGTGTGTGTAGTGTCCAGACAGTGGGAGGTGTGTGTAGTGTCCAGACAGTGGGAGGTGTGTGTAGTGTCCAGACAGTGGGAGTAGTGTGTGTAGTCAATACAGTGGGAGGTGTGTGTAGTGTCCAGACAGTGGGAGGTGTGTGTAGTGTCCAGACAGTGGGAGGTGTGTGTAGTGTCCAGACAGTGGGAGGTGTGTGTAGTGTCCAGACAGTGGGAGGTGTGTGTAGTGTCCAGACAGTGGGAGGTGTGTGTAGTGTCCAGACAGTGGGAGGTGTGTGTAGTGTCCAGACAGTGGGAGGTGTGTGTAGTGTCCAGACAGTCGGAGGTGTGGGTAGTGTCCAGACAGTGGGAGGTGTGTGTAGTGTCCAGACAGTGGGAGGTGTGTGTAGTGGTGTGTGTAGTGTCCAGACAGTGGGAGGTGTGTGTAGTGTCCAGACACAGGTGTGTGTAGTGTCCAGACAGTGTGTGTAGTGTCCTGACAGTGGGAGGTGTGTGTAGTGTCCAGACAGTGGGAGGTGTGTGTAGTGTCCAGACAGTGGTAGGTGTGTTTACAGTGGGAGGTGTGTGTAGTGTCCAGACAGTGGGAGTGTGTGTAGTGTCCAGACAGTGGGAGGTGTGTGTAGTGTGTGTAGTGGCCAGACAGTGGAAGGTGTGTGTAGTGTCCAGACAGTGGGAGGTGTGTGTAGTGTCCAGACAGTGGGAGGTGTGTGTAGTGTCCAGACAGTGGGAGGTGTGTGTAGTGTCCAGACAGTGGGAGGTGTGTGTAGTGTCCAGACAGTGGGAGGTGTGTGTAGTGTCCAGACAGTGGGAGGTGTGTGTAGTGTCCAGACAGTTGGAGGTGTGTGTAGTGTCCAGACAGTGGGAGGTGTGTGTAGTGTCCAGAGAGTGGGAGGTGTGTGTAGTGTCCATACAGAAGGAGGTGTGTGTAGTGTCCAGACAGTGGGAAGTGTGTGAAGTGTCCAGACAGTGGGAGTTGTGTAGTGTCCAGACAGTGGGAGGTGTGTGTAGTGTCCAGACAGTGGGAGGTGTGTGTAGTGTCCAGACAGTGGGAGGTGTGTGTAGTGTCCAGACAGTGGGAGGTGTGTGTAGTGTCCAGACAGTGGGAGGTGTGTGTAGTGTCCAGACAGTGGGAGGTGTGTGTAGTGTCCAGACAGTGGGAGGTGTGTGTAGTGTCCAGACAGACGTGTGTGTGTGTGTGTAGTGTCCAGACAGTGGGAGGTGTGTGTAGTGTCCAGACAGTGGGAGGTGTGTGTAGTGTCCAGACAGTGGGAAGTGTGTGTAGTGTCCAGACAGTGGGAGGTGTGTGTAGTGTCCAGACAGTGGGAGGTGTGTGTAGTGTCCAGACAGTGGGAGGTGTGTGTAGTGTCCAGACAGTGGGAGGTGTGTGTAGTGTCCAGACAGTGTGAGGTGTGTGTAGTGTCCAGACAGTAGGAGGTGTGTGTAGTGTCCAGACAGTAGGAGGTGTGTGTAGTGTCCAGACAGTGGGAGGTGTGTGTAGTGTCCAGACAGGTGTGTGTAGTGTCCAGACAGTGGGGTGTGTGTAGTGTCCAGACAGTGGGAGGTGTGTGTAGTGTCCAGACAGTGGGAGGTGTGTGTAGTGTCCAGACAGTGGGAGGTGTGTGTAGTGTCCAGACAGTGGGAGGTGTGTGTAGTGTCCAGACAGTGGGAGGTGTGTGTAGTGTCCAGACAGTGGGAGGTGTGTGTAGTGTCCAGACAGTGGGAGGTGTGTGTAGTGTCAAGACAGTGGGAGACGTGTGTAGTGTCCAGACAGTGGGAGGTGTGTGTAGTGTCCAGACAGTGAGACGTGTGTGTAGTGTCCAGACAGTGGGAGGTGTGTGTAGTGTCCAGACAGTGGGTAGTGTCCAGACAGTGGGAGTGTGTGTAGTGTCCAGACAGTGGGAGGTGTGTGTAGTGTCCAGACAGTGGGAGGTGTGTGTAGTGTACAGACAGTGGGAGTAGTGTGTAGTGTCCAGACAGTTGGAGGTGTGTGTAGTGTCCAGACAGTGGGAGGTGTGTGTAGTGTCCAGACAGTGGGAGGTGTGTGTAGTGTCCAGACAGTGGGAGGTGTGTGTAGTGTCCAGACAGTGGGAGGTGTGTGTAGTGTCCAGACAGTGGGAGGTGTGTGTAGTGTCCAGACAGTGGGAGGTGTGTGTAGTGTCCATACAGTGGGAGGTGTGTGTAGTGTCCAGACAGTGGGAGGTGTGTGTAGTGTCCAGACAGTGGGAGGTGTGTGTAGTGTCCAAACAGTG
>NW_027201701.1:0-8144 GCF_038502225.1 Cherax quadricarinatus
TTCTCCTATCATCCCTACTGTCTCACTTCTCCAGTCCTCCTCCTGTCTTCCCTACTGTCTCACTTCTCCAGTCCTCCACTTGTCTCCCCTACTGCCTCTCTTCTCCAGTCCTCCTCCTGTCTTCCCTACTGTCTCACTTCCCCAGTCCTCCTCCTGTCCTCCCTACTGTCTCACTTCTACAGTCCTCCACCTGTCTCCCCTACTGTCTCACTTCTCCAGCCCTCCTCTTGTCTTCCATACTGACTCACTTCTCCAGTCCTCCTTCTGACTTCCCTACTGTCTCACTTCTACAGTCCTCCACCTGTCTCCCCTACTGTCTTCCTCCCTCCAGCCCTCTTCCTGTCTTCCCTGCTGTCTCACTTCACCAGTCCTCCTCCTGTCTTCCCTACTGTCTTCCTCCCTCGAGTCCTCTTCGTGTCTTCTCTACTGTCCCACTTCTCCAGTCCTCCTCCTGTCTTCCCTACTATTTCATATCTCCAGTCCTCCTCATGTCTTCCACACTGTCTCACTTCTCAAGTCTTCCTCCTGTCTTCCCTACTCTTTCATATCTCCAGTCCTCCTCCTGTCTTCCCTACTGTCTTAATTCTCCAGTCCTCATCCTGTCTTCCCTACTGTCTTCCTCCCTCAAGTCCTCTTCCCGTCCTCCCTACTGTCTCACTTCTCAAGTCCTCCTCATGTCTTCCCTACTGTCTCACTTCTCCAGTCCTCCTCCTGTCTTCCCTACTGTCACACTTCTCCAGTTCTCCTCCTGTCTTCCCTACTGACTCACTTCTCCAGTCCTCCTCCTGTCTTCCCTACTGTCTCACTTCCACTGTCCTCTTCCTGTCTTCCCTACTATCACACTTCTCCAGTCCTCCTCAAGCCTTCCCTACTGTCTCACTTCTACAGTCCTTCTCCTGTCTTCCCTACTGTCTCACTACTTCAGTTTTTCTCCTGTCTTCCCTACTGTCTCACTCCTTCAGTTTTCCTCCTGTCTTCCCTACTCTCACACTCCTTCAGTCTTCCTCCTGTCTTCCCTACTGTCTCACTACTTCAGTTTTCCTCCTGTCTTCCCGACTGTCTCACCACTTCAGTTTTTATCCTGTCTTCCCTACTGTCTCACTCCTTCAGTTTTCCTCCTGTCTTCCCTACTGTCTCATTCCTTAAGCTTTCCTTCTGTCGACCTTACTGTCTCACTTCCCAAGGCCTCCTCTTGTCCTCACTACTGTCTCACTTCTCCAGTCCTCCTCCTGTCCTCCCTACTGTCTCACTTCTCCAGTCCTCCTCCTGTCTGCCCTACTGTCTCACTTCTCCAGTCCTCCTCATGTCCTCCCTACTGTCTCACTTCTCCAGTCCTCCTCCTGTCTGCCCTACTGTCTCACTTCTCCAGTCCTCCTCCTGTCTTCTCTACTGTCTCACTTCCCCAGTCCTCTTTCTGTCTTCCCTACTGCCTCACTTCCTCAGTCCTCCTCCTGTCTTCCCTACTGTCTCACTTCCCCAGTACTCATGTCTTTCCTACTGTCTCACTTCCCCACTCCTCTTCCTGTCTTCCCTACTGTCTCACTTCCCCAGTCCTAATCCTGTCTTCCCTACTGTCTCCCTTCCCCAGTCCTCCTCCTGTCTTCCCTACTGTCTCACTTCCCCAGTCCTCCTCGTGTTTTCCCTACTGTCTCACTTCCCCAGTCCTCTTCCTGCCTTTCCTACTGTCTCACTTCCCAAGTCCTCTTCCTGTCTTCCCAAGTGTCTCACTTCACCAGTCCTCTTCCTGTCTTCCTTACTGTTTCACTTCCCCAGACCTCCTGTCTTCCCTACTGTCTCACTTCCCCAGTTCTCCTGTCTTCCATACTGTCTAACTTCCCCAGTCCTCTTCCTGTCTTCCTTACTGTTTCACTTCCCAAGTCCTCCTCCTGTCTTCCCTACTGTATCACTTCACCAGTCCTCTTCCTGTCTTCCTTACTGTTTCACTTCCCCAGTCCTCCTGTCTTCACTACTGTCTCACTTCCCCAGTTTTCCTGTCTTCCATACTGTCTAACTTCCCCAGTCCTCCTCCTCTCTTCTCAACTGGCTCACTTCCCCAGTCCTCTTCCAGTCTTCGCTACTGTCTCACTTCCCCAGTTCTCCTGTCTTCCATACTGTCTAACTTCCCCAGTCCTCTTCCTGTCTTCCTTACTGTTTCACTTCCCCAGTCCTCCTCCTGTCTTCCCTACTGTCTCACTTCACCAGTCCTCTTCCTGTCTTCCTTACTGTTTCACTTCCCCAGTCCTCCTGTCTTCCCTACTGTCTCACTTCCCCAGTTCTCCTGTCTTCCATACTGTCTCACTTCACCAGTCCTCTTCCTGTCTTCCTCACTGTTTCACTTCCCCAGTCCTCCTGTCTTCCCTACTGTCTCACTTCCCCAGTTTTCCTGTCTTCCATACTGTCTAACTTCCCCAGTCCTCCTCCTGTCTTCTCAACTGGCTCACTTCCCCAGTCCTCTTCCTGTCTTCCCTACTGTCTCACTTCCCCAGTCCTCCTCCTGTCTTCCTACTGTCTCTCTTTCCCAGTCCTCCTGTCTTCCTAATCTCACATTTCCCCAGTCCTCCTCCTGTCTTCCTACTGTCTCACTTCCCCAGTCCTCTTCCTGTCGTCACTACTGTCTCACTTCCCCAGTTCTCCTGACTTCCTACTGTCTCACTTCCCCAGTCCTCCTGTCTTCCTACTGTCACATTTCCCCAGTCCTCCTCCTGTCTTCCTACTGTCTCACTTCCCCAGTCCTCTTCCTGTCTTCCATGCTGTCTCACTTCCCCAGTCCTCTTCCTGTCTTCCCTACTGTCTCACTTCCCCAGTCCTCCTCCTGTCTTCCTACTGTCTCACTTCCCCAGTCCTCTTCCTGTCTTCCATGCTGTCTCACTTCCCCAGTCCTCTTCCTGTCTTCCCTACTGTCTCACTTCGCCAGTCCACATCCTGTCTTCTCTACTGTCTCACTTCCACAGTCCTCATCCTGTCTTCTCTACCGTCTGACTTCCCCAGTCCTCATCCTGTCTTCCCTACTATCTCACTTCCCGAGTCCACCTCCTATCTTTCTACTGTCTCACTTCCCCAATCCTCCTCCTGTCTTCCTACTGTCTCATTTCGCAAGTCCTCCTGTTTTCCTACTGTCTCACTTCCCCAGTCCTCCTCCTGTCTTCCTACTGTCTCACTTCCGCAGTCTTCTTCCTGTCTTCCCTACTGTCTCACTTCTCGAGCCCACCTCCTGTCTTCCTACTGTCTCACTTCCTCAGTCCTCCTCCTGTCTTCCTACTGTCTCACTTCCCCAGTCCTCCTGTCTTCCTACTGTCTCACTTCCTCAGTCCTCCTCCTGTCTTCATACTGTCTCACTTCCCAAGTCATCTTCCTGTCTTCCCTACTGTCACACTTCCCCAGTCCACCTCCTGTCTTCATACTGCTTCTCATCCCAAGTCCTCCTCCTGTCTTCCTACTGTTTCACTTCCTTAGTCCTCTTCCTGTCTTCCCTACTGTCTCACTTCCCCAGTCCTCCTCCTGAATTGCAACTGTCTCACTTCACCAGTCCACCTCCTGTCTTCCCTACTCTCTCACTTCCCCAGTCCACCTCCTGTCTTCCCTATTTTCTCACTTCCCCAGTCCTCCTCCTCTCTTCCAACTGTCTCACTTCCCCAGTCCTCCTTCTGTTTTCCTACTGTCTCACTTCCCCAGGTCTCTTCCTGTCTTCCTACTGTCTCACTTCCCCAGTCCTCGTGTCTTCCATGCTGTCTCACTTCCCCAGTCCTCCTCCCGTCTTCCCTACTGTCTAACTTCAGTAGTCCTCATCCTGTCCTCCCTACTGTCTCACTCCCCCAGTCCTCCTGTCTTCCCTACTGTCTCACTTCCATATTCCTCCTGTCTTCCCTACTGTCTCACTTCGCCAGTCCTCCTGTCTTTCCTACTGTCTCACTTCGTCAGTCCTCCTCATGTCTTCCCGACTGTCTCACTTCCCCAGTCCTACTCCTGTTTCCCTACCAACTCACTTCCCCAGTCCTCCTCCTGTCTTCCCTACTGTCTCACTTCCCCAGTCCTCCTCCAGTCTTCCCTAATATCTCACTTCCCCAGTCTTCGTCCTGTCTTACTTACTGTCTCAGTTCCCCAGTCTTTCTCCTGTCTCACTTACTGTCTCACTTCCCCAGTCCTTCTCCTGTCTTTCCTACTGTCTCACTTGCTCAGTCCTCATCCTGTCTTCCCTACTGTCTAACTTCCCCTGTCCTCCTCCTGTCTTCCCTACTGTCTCACTTCCAAAGTCCTCATCCTGTCTTAACTGCTGTCTCATTTCCCCAGTCCTCCTCAAGCCCTCCTACTGTCTTAGTTCCCCAGTGCTTTTCCTGTCTTCCCTACTGTCTCACTTCCCAAGTCCTCCTCCTGAATCCCTACTGTCTCACTTAACCAGTCCTCCTCCTGTCTTCCCTACTCTCTCACTTCCCCAGTCCTCATCCTGTCATCACTACTGTCTCACTTCCCCAGTCCACCTCCTGTCTTCCAACTGTCTCACTTCCCCAGTCATCCTTCTGTTTTCCTACTGTCTCACTTCCTCTGTTCTCTTCCTGTCTTCCCTACTGCCTCACTTCCCCAGTCGTCCTCCTGTCTTCCCTACTGTCTCACTTCCCCAGTCCTCCTCCTGTCTTCCTACTGTCTCAATTCCACAGTCCTCGTGTCTTCTCTACTGTCTCACTTCTCCAGTCCTCCTCCTGTCTTCCCTACTGTCTCACTTCCCCAGTCCTCATCATGCCTTCCCTACTGTCTCACTTCCCCAGTCCTCCTCCTGTCTTCCCTACTGTCTCAATTCTCCAA
This sequence comes from Cherax quadricarinatus, assembly GCF_038502225.1. Taxonomy (NCBI): domain Eukaryota; kingdom Metazoa; phylum Arthropoda; class Malacostraca; order Decapoda; family Parastacidae; genus Cherax; species Cherax quadricarinatus. The sequence continues at coordinate 4,798 of NW_027201701.1, forward strand.
TCCTCTTTCTGTCTTCCCTACTGTATCGCTTCCCCAGTCCTCCTGTCTTCCTACTGTCTCACTTCCCCAGTTTTCCTTCTGTCTTCCTACTGTCTCACTCCCCTAGTCCTCCTGTCTTCCCTACTGTCTCACTTCCCATGTCCTTCTCCTGTCTTCCCTATTGACTCACTTCCCCAGACCTCCTCCTGTCTTCCTACTGTCTCACTTCCTGTGTCCTCCTGTCTTCCTACTGTCTCACATCCCAAGTCCTCCTACTGTCTTCCTACTGTTTCACTTCTTTAGTCCTCTTCCTGTCTTCACTACAGTCTCACTTCCTCAGTCCACCTCCTGTCTTGCTACTGTCTCACTTCCCCAGTCCACCTCTTGTCTTCCCTACTGTCTCACTTCCCCAGTCCACCTCCTGTCTTCCCTATTGACTCACTTCCCCAGACCTCCTCCTGTCTTCCTACTGTCTCACTTCCTCTGTCCTCCTGCCTTCCTATTGTCTCACATCCCAAGTCCTCCTTCTGTCTTCCTACTTTTTCACTTCCTTAGTCCTCTTCGTGTCTTCACTACTGTCTCACTTCCCCAGTCCACCTCCTGTCTTCCTATTGTCTCACTGTCCCAGTTCTCCTTCCGTTTTCCTACTGTCTCACTTCCCCAGTTCTCTTCCTGTCTTCCCTACTGTCTCACTTCCCCAGTCCTCCTCCTGTCTTCCCTACTGTCTCACTTCCCCAGTCCTCCTCCTGTCTTCCTACTGTCTCACTTCCCCAGTCCTCGTGTCTTCCCTACTGTCTCACTTCCCTAGTCCTCTCCTGTCTTCCCTACTGTCTCACTTCCCCAGTCCTCATCATGTCTTCCCTACTGTCTCACATCCCCAGTCCTCCTCCTGTCTTCCCTACTGTCTCACTTCCGTAGTCCTCATCCTGTGTTCCCTACTGTCTCACTTCCCCAGTCCTCCTGTCTTCCCTACCGTCTCAATTCTCCAGTTCTCTTCCTGTCTTCCCTTCTCTATCGCTTCCCCAGTCCTCCTCTCTTCCTACTGTCTCACTTCCCCAGTTCTACTCCTGTCTTCCTACAGTCTCACTCCCTCAGTCCTCCTGTCTTCCCTATTGTCTCACTTCCACATTCCTCCTGTCTTCCCTACAGTCTCACTTCGCCAGTCCTCCTGTCTTTCCTTCTGTCTCACTTCGTCTGTCCTCCTCATGTCTTAACTACTGTCTCACTTCTCAAGTCCTCCTCCTGTCTTCCCTACCGTCTCACTTACCCAATCCTCCTCCTGTCTCCCTACTGTCTCAATTCCGCAGTACTCCTCCTGTCTTCCCTACTGCCTGACTTCCCCAGTCCTCCTCCTGTCTCCCTACTGTCTCACTTCCCCAGTCCTCCTCCTGCCTTCCCTACTGTCTCACTTCCCCAGTCTTCCTCCTGTCTTTCCTACTGTCTCACTTCCCCAGTCCTCCTCCAGTCTTCCTTATTGTCTCACTTCCGTAGTCCTCATCCTGTCTTCCCTACTGTCTCACTTCCCCAGTCCTCATCCTGTCTTCCCTAATGTCTCACTTCCCCTGTCCTCCTCCTGTCTTCCCTACTGTCCAACTTCCCCAGCTCTCCTCCTGGATTCCCTACTGTCTCACTTCAACAGTCCTCGTCCTGTCACCCTACTGTCTCACTTCCCCAGTCCTCCTCCTGTCTTCCCTACTGTCTCACTTCCCCTGTCCTCCTCCTGTCTTCCCTACTGTCTCACTTCCCCAGTCCTCATCCTGTCTTAACTGCTGTCTCACTTCCTCAGTCCTCCTCATACCCTCCTACTGTCTCAGTTCCCCAGTGCTCCTCCTGTCTTCCCTACTGTCTCACTTCCCCAGTCGTCATCCTGTCATCCCCACTGTCTCACTTCCCCAGTCCTCCTCCTGTCTTCCCTACTGTCTCACTTCTCCAGTCGTCCTCCTGTCTTCCATTCTGTCTCATTTCCCCCGTCCTCCTCCTGTCTTCCCTACTGTCTCACTTCCCCAGTCCTCCTCCTGTCTCCTTACTGTCTCACTTCCTCAGTCCTCATTCTGTCTTCTTTACTGATTCACTTCCCTAGTCCTCATCCTGTCTTCCCTACTGTCTCACTTCCACATTCCTCCTGTCTTCCCTACTGTCTCACTTCGCCAGTCCTCCTGTCTCTCCTACAGTCTCACTTCGTCAGTCCTCCTCATGTCTTCCCTACTGTCTCACTTCTCCAGTCCTTCTCCTGTCTTCCCTACTGTCTCACTTGCCCAATCCTCCTCCTGTCTCCCTACTGTCTCAATTCCCCGGTACTATTCCTCTCTCCCTACTGTCTCACTTCCCCAGTCCTCCTTCTGTCTCCCTACTGTTTCACTTCCCCAGTCCTCCTCCAGTCTTCACTATTGTCTCACTTCCCCAGTAATCGTCCTGTCTTCCCTACTGTCTCACTTCCCCAGTCCTCCTCATGGATTCCTTACAGTCACACTTCTCCAGTCATCCTCCTGTCTCCATACTGTCTCACTTCCCCTGTCCTCCTCCTGTCTTCTCTACTGTCTCACTTCCACTGTCCTCCTCCTGTCTTCCATACTGTCTCACTTCCTTAGTCCTCATCCTGTCTTAACTGCTGTCTCACTTCCCCAGTCCTCCTCATACCCTCCTACTGTCTCAGTTTCCCCGTGCTCCTCCTGTCTTCCCTACTGCCTCGTTTCCCACAGTCGTCCTCATGTATCCCTACATTCTCACTTCCCCAGTCCTCCTCCTGTCTTCCCTACTGTCTCACTTCCCCAGTCCTCATCCTGTAATCCCACTGTCTCACTTCCCCAGTCCTCCTCCTGTCTCCCTAATGTCTCACTTCCCCAGTCCTCCTCTTGTCTTCCCTACTGTCTCACTTCTCCAGTCGTCCTCCTGTCTCTACTACTGTCTCACTTCCCCAGTCCTCCTCCTGTCTCCCTACTGTCTCACTTCCTCAGTCCTCATTCTGTCTTCCCTACTGTCTCACTTCCCTATTCCTCATCCTGTCTTCCCTACTGTCTCACTTCCCCAGTCCTCCTCCTGTCTTCCCTACTGTCTCACTTCCAAAGTCCTCCTCCTGTCTTCCCTACTGTCTCACTTCCCCAGTCCACATCCTGTCTTCCCTACTGTCTCACTTCACCAGTCCTCATCCTGTCTTCCCTACTGACTCACTTCCATAGTCCTCCTCCTGTCTTCCCTACTGTCTCACTTCACCAGTCCTCATCCTGTCTTCCCTACTGACTCACTTCCATAGTCCTCCTCCTGTCTTCCTACTGTCTCACTTCCCGAGCCCACCTCGAGTCTTCCTACTGTCTCACTTCCTCAGTGCTCCTTGTGTCTTCCTACTGTCTCACTTCCTCAGTCCACCTGTC
>NW_027201702.1:0-8130 GCF_038502225.1 Cherax quadricarinatus
TAGGACATGACTGGAGACACTCATCCTCAGAGGTACCATCTCTAGGACATGACAGGAGACACTTATCCTCAAAGGTACCATCTCTAGGACAAGACTGGAGGCACTCATCCTCAGAGGCACCATCTCTAGGACATGACTTTACACACTCATCCTCATAGGTACCATCTCTAGGACTTAACTGGAGACACACATCCTCAGAGGTACCATCTCTAGGACATGACTGGAGACACTCATCCTCAGAGGTACCATCTCTAGGACTTAACTGGAGACACACATCCTCAGAGGTACCATCTCTAGGACTTAACTGGAGACACTCATCCTCAGAGGTACCATCTCTAGGACTTAACTGGAGACACACATCCTCAGAGGTACCAACTCTAGGACATGACTGGAGACAATCATCCTCAGAGGTACCATCTCTAAGCCATGATGGGAGACACTCATACTTAGGGGTACCATCTCTAGGACATGACTGGAGACACTCATCATCAGAGATACCATCTCTAGCACATGCCAGGAGACGATCATCTTCTGAGGTACTATATCTAGGACATGACTGGAGACACTCATCCTCAGAGGTATCATCTCTAGGACATTACTGGAGACACTTATCTTCAGAGATACCGTCTATAGGACATGACTGAAGACAGTCATCCTCAGAGGTACCATATCTAGGACATGACTGGAGACATTCATCGTCAGAGCTACCATCTCTAAGATTTGTCTGGAGACACGCATCCTCAGAGGTACCATCTACAGGACTTGACGGGAGACACTCATCCTCAGAGGTACCATCTCTAGGACATGACTGAAGACACTCATCCTCAGAGGTACCATCTCTTTGTCATGACTGGAAACACTCATCCTCAGAGGTACCATCTTTAGGACATGATTGGAAACACTCATCCACAGAGGTACCATCTCTAGGCCATGACTGGAGACACTCATCCTCAGAGGTACCATCTATAGGGTTTGTCTGGAGACACTCATCCTCAGGGGTACCATCTATTAGACTTCATTGGAGTCACGCATCCTCAGAGGTACCATCTCTATGACATGACTGGAGACACTAATCCTCAGGGGTACCATCTCTAGGACATGACTGGAGACACTCAACCGCACAGGTACCGTCTCTAGAACATGAATGGAGACAATCATCCTCAGAGGTACCTTCTCTAGGACATGACTGGAGTCACTCATCCTCAGAGGTACCATCTCAAGGACATGACTGGAGACACTCATCCTCATAGGTACCAGCTCTAGGACATGACTGGAGACACTCATCCTCAGATGTGCCATCTCTAGGACATGACTGGAGACACTCATCCTCAGAGGTACCATCTCTAGGACATGACTGGAGACACTCATCCTCAGAGGTACCATTTCTAGGACATAAATGGAGCCACTCATCCTCAGAGGTACCCTTTGTAGAACATGACTGGAGACGCATATGCTCGGAGGTACCATCTCTAAGACATGACTGGAGACACTTATCCTCAGAGTTACCATCTCTAGGACATGACTGGAGACGCTCATCCTAAGGGGTACCATCTCTAGGACATATCAGGAGACACTCATCCGCAGAGGTACCATCTCTATGACATTATTGGAGACACTCATCCTTAGAGGTACCATCACTTGGTCATGACTGGAGACACACATCCTCAGAGGTACCATCTCTAGAACATGAATAGAGACACTAATCCTCAGGGGTACCATCTCTAGGATACGACTGGAGACACTCATCCGCAGAGGTACCATCTCTACGACATGACTAGAGACACTCATCCTCAGAGGTACAATCTCTAGGACATGACTGGAGACACTCATCCTCAGAGGTACCATCTCAAGGACATGACTGGAGACACTCATCCTCAGAGGTTCCCTCTCTAGGACATGACTGGAGACATTCATCCTCTGAGGTACCATCTCTAGGAGTTGATTGGAGACACTCATTCTCAGAGTTACCATCTCTAGGTCATGACTGGAGACACTCATACTCAGAGCTACCATTTCTATGACAGAATGGAGACATCCTCAGAGGTACCATCTCTAGGACATGGCTAGAGACCCTCATCCTCAGAGGTACCATCTCTAGGCCAAGACTTTAAACGCTCATCCTTATAGGTACCATCTCTAGGATTTGTCTTGAGACACTCATCCTCAGAGGTACCATCTATAGGACTTGACTGGAAACACTCATCCTCAGAGGTACCATCTCTAGGACATGACTGGAGACTCTCAGCCTCAGGGGTACCATCTCTAGGACGTGACTGAAGACACTTATCCTCAAAGGTACCATATCTAGGACATGGGCTCTGGTGGCCTGGTGGTTAACGCTCTCGCTTCACACGGTGAGGGCCTGGGTTCGATTCCCAGCCAGAGTAGAAACATTGGACGTGTTTCTTTCCACCTGTTGTCTATGTTCCCCATCAGTAAAATGGGTACCTGGGTGTTAGTCGACTGGTGTGGGTCGCATCCTGGGACACTGACCTAAGGAGGCCTGGTCACAGACCGGGCCGCGGGGGCGTTGACCCCCGGAACTCTCTCCAGATAAACTCTCCAGATAAACTCATCCTCAGAGGTATCATCTCTAGGACATTACTGGAGGCACTTATCTTCAGAGGTACCATCTATAGGACATGACTGGAGACACTTTTCCTCAGAGGTACCATATCTAGGACATGACTGGAGACACTCATCGTCTAAGGTACCATCTCTAGGATTTGTCTGGAGACACTCATCCTCAGAGGTACCATATACAGGACTTGACGGGAGACACTCCTCCTCAGAGGTACCATCTCTAGGACATGACTGGAGACACTCATACTCAGATGTACCATCTCTAGGTCATGACTGGAGACACTCATACTCAGAGGTACCATCTTTAGGACATGACTGGAAACACTCATCCTCATAGGTACCATCTCTAGGCCATGAGTAGAGAGGGGTACCATCTATTAGACTTGACTGCAGTCACGCATCCTCAGAGGTACCATCTCTATGACATGACTGGAGACACTAATCCTCAGGGGTACCATCTCTAGGACATGACTGGAGACACTCATTCGCACAGGTACCATCTCCAGAAAATGAATGGAGACACTCATCCTAAGAGGTACCTTCTCTAGTGCATGACTGGAGTCACTCATCCTCAGAGGTACTATCTCAAGGACATGACTGCAGACACTCATCCTCAGATGTACCATCTCTAGGACATGACTGGAGACACTCATTCTCAGAGGTACCATTTCTAGGACATAAATGGAGACACTCATCCTCAGAGGTACCCTTTGTAGATCATGACTGGAGACGCATATCCTCGGAGGTGCCATCTCTAAGACATGACTGGAGACACTCATCCTCAGAGGTACCATCTCTAGAACATGACTGGAGACACTCATCCTCAGAGGTACCATCTCTAGGACATGACTGGAGACACTCATTCTCAGAGGTACCATTTCTAGGACATAAATGGAGACACTCATCCTCAGAGGTACCCTTTGTAGAACATGACTGGAGACGCATATCCTCGGAGGTACCATCTCTAAGACATGACTGGAGACACTCATCCTCAGAGGTACCATCTCAAGGACATGACTGGAAACACTCATTCTCTGAGGTACCATCTCTAGGACATTACTGGAGACACTCATCCTCAGGGGTACCATCTCAACGATAGGACTGGAGACACTCATCCACAGAGGTACCATCTCAAGGACATGACTTGAGACACTCATCCTCAGAGATACCATCTCTAGGACATGACTGGAGACACTCATCCTCAGAGGTACCAACTCTAGGACATGTCTGGAGACACTCATCCTCAGAGGTACCTTCTCTAGGACATGACAGGAAACACTTATCCTCAAAGGTACAATATCGAAGACATGACTGGAAACACTCTTGCTCAAAGGTACCATCTCTAGGATTTGACTGGAGACACTCATCCTCAGAGGTACCATCTCAAGGACATGACTGGAGACACTCATCCTCAGAGGTACCATCTCTAGGACTTGATTGGAGAAACTCATCCTCAGAGTTACCATCTCTAGATCATGAGTGGAGACACTCAAACTCAGAGGTACCATCTCTAACACATGACTGGAGACACTCACTCTCAGACGTACCATCTCTAGGACATGACAGGAGACACCTATCCACAAAGGTACCATCTCCAGGACAAGACTGGAGACACTCATGCTCAGAGGTACCATCTCTAGAACATGACTGGAGACACTCATCCTCAGAGGTACCATCTCAAGGATTTTACTGGAGACACTCATCCTCAGAGGTACCGTCTCAAGGATTTGACTGGAGACACTCATCCTCCGAGGTACCATCTCTAGGACATGACTGGAGACACTCATCCTCAGAGGTACCATCTCTAGGACATGACTGGAGACACTCATCATTAGAGGAACCATCTCTTGGACATGACTGGAGACACTCATTATGAGAGGTTCCATCTCAAGGACATGTCTATAGACGCTCATCCTCAGAGGTACCATCTCTAGGACATGACTGAAGACACTCTTCCTCAGAGGTACCATCTCTATGACATGACTAGAGACACTCATCCTCAGAGGTACCATGTGAAGGACATGACTGGAGACACTCATCCTCAGAGGTTCCATCTCTAGGACATGACTGGAGACACTCATCCATCGTGGTACCATCTCCAGGACATGACTGGAGACACTCATGCTCAGAGGTACCATCTCTAGAACATGACTTGAGACACTCATCATCAGAGCTACCATCTCTAGGACATGACTGGAGACATTCATCCTCATAAGTACCATCTCTAGGACATGACTGGAGACACTCTTCCTCAGAGATACCATATCTAAAACATGACTGTAGACACTCATCCTAAAAGGTACCATCTCTAGGATATGACTGGAGACACTCATCCTCATAGGTATCATCTCTAGGACATTACTGGAGACATCATCAGAGGTACCATCTATAGGACATGACTGGAGACACTCATCCTCAGAGGTAACATCTCTAGAACATGATTGGAGACACTCATCCTCAAAGGTACCATCTCTAGGACATGACTAGAGACACTCATCCTCAGAGGTACCATTTCTAGGACATAAATGGAGACACTCATCTGCAGAGGTACCATCTCTATGACATGACTGGAGACACTCATCCTTAGAGGTACCATCACTAGGTCATGACTGGAGACACACATCCTCAGAGGTACCTTCTCTAGAACATGAATAGAGACACTAATCCTCAGGGGTACCATCTCTAGGACATGACTGGAGACACTCATCCGCAGAGGTACCATCTCTAGGACATGACTAGAGACACTCATCCTCAGAGGTACAATCTCTAGGACATGACTGGAGACACTCATCCTCAGAGGTACCATCTCTAGGACATAACTGGAGACACTCATCCGCGGAGGTACCAACTCTATGACATGACTTGGGACTCTCATACTAAGAGGTACTTCCTCTAGGACATGACTGGAGACACTCATTCTCAGAGGAACCATCTCTAGGACATGACTGGAGACACTTATCCTCAAAGTTACCAACTCAAGGACAAGACTTGAGACATTCATGCTCAGAGGTAGCATCTCTTGGACATGACTGGAGACACTCATCCTCAGAGGTACCTTCTCTAGTACATGACTGGAGACACTCATCCGCAGAGGTACCATCTCTAGGACATGACTAGAGACACTCATCCTCAGAGGTACAATCTCTAGGACATGACTGGAGACACTGATCCTCAGAGGTACCATCTCAAGGACATGAATGGAGACACTGATCCTCAGAGGTACCATCTCTAGGACATGAGTGAAGACACTCATCCTCAGAGGTACCACGTCTAGGACTTGACTGGAGACACTCATCCTCACAGGTACCATCTCCACATCATTACTGGAGACACTCATCCTCTTAGGTACCATCTCTAGTACATGGCTCGAGACACTCACTCTCAAATGTACCATCCATAGAACATGACAGGAAACACTCATCCTCAGAGGTACCATCTCTAGGTCATGACTGGACACATTCGTCCTCTGAGGTACCATCTCTAGGCCATGACTGGAGACACTCATCCTCAGAGGAACCATCTATATGATTTGTCTGGAGACACTCATCCTCAGAGGTACCATCTCTAGAACATGACTGGAGACATTCATCCTCAGAGGTACCATCTAAAGAACATGACTGGAGACACTCAACCGCAGAGGTACCATCTCTAGGACATGACTGTAGACATTTATCCTCAGAGGAACCATTTCTAGGACATGACTGGAGACACTCATCCTCAGAGGTACCATCTCTAGGACATGAGAGGAGACATTCATCCTCAGAGGTACCATCTAAAGAACATGACTGGAGACACTCAACCGCAGAGGTACCATCTCTAGAACATGACTGTAGACACTCATCCTCAGAGGTACCATTTCTAGGACATGACTGGAGACACTCATCCTCAGAGGTACCATCTCTAGGACATGAGAGGAGACACTCATCATCAGAGGTACCATCTCAAGGACATGACTGTAGACACTCATCCGCAGAGGTACCATCTCTAGGACATGACTGTAGACACTCATCCTCAGAGGTACCATTTTTAGGACATGACTGGAGACACTCATCCTCAGAGGTACCATCTCTAGGACATGACAGGAGACACTTATCCTCAAAGGTACCATCTCTAGGACATGACTGGAGACACTCATCCTCAGAGGTACCATCTCTAGGACATGACAGGAGACACTTATCCTCAAAGGTACCATCTCTAGGACAAGACTGGAGACACTCATGCTCAGAGGTACCATCTCTAGGACATGACTGGAGACACTCATCCTCAGAGGTACCATCTCTAGGACATGACTGGAGACACTCATCCTCATCCTCTAGGACAGACTTTACACACTCACTCATCATCTCTAGGACATGACTGGAGACACTCATCCTCAGAGGTACCATCTCTAGGACATGACTGGAGACACTCATCCTCAGAGGTACCATCTCTAGGACTTAACTGGAGACACTCATCCTCAGAGGTACCATCTCTAGGACTTAACTGGAGACACTCATCCTCAGAGGTACCATCTCTAGGACATGACTGGAGACACTCTTCCTCAGAGAGACATGACTGGAGGCACTCATCCTCAGAGGTACCATCTCTAAGACATGACTGGAGACACTCATCCTCAGAGGTACCATCTCTAGGACATGCCAGGAGACTATCATCTTCTGAGGTACCATATCTAGGACATGACTGGAGACACTCATCCTCAGAGGTATCATCTCTAGGACATTACTGGAGACACTTATCTTCAGAGGTACCATCTATAGGACATGACTGGAGACAGTCATCCTCAGAGGTACCATATCTAGGACATGACTGGAGACACTCATCGTCAGAGGTACCATCTCTAGGATTTGTCTGGAGACACTCATCCTCAGAGGTACCATCTACAGGACTTGACGGGAGACACTCATCCTCAGAGGTACCATCTCTAGGACATGACTGAAGACACTCATCCTCAGAGGTACCATCTCTAGGTCATGACTGGAGACACTCATCCTCAGAGGTACCATCTTTAGGACATGACTGGAAACACTCATCCTCAGAGGTACCATCTCTAGGCCATGACTGGAGACACTCATCCTCAGAGGTACCATCTCTAGGGTTTGTCTGGAGACACTCATCCTCAGGGGTACCATCTATTAGACTTGACTGGAGTCACGCATCCTCAGAGGTACCATCTCTATGACATGACTGGAGACACTAATCCTCAGGGGTACCATCTCTAGGACATGACTGGAGACACTCATCCGCACAGATACCATCTCTAGAACATGAATGGAGTCACTCATCCTCAGAGGTACCATCTCAAGGACATGACTGGAGACACTCATCCTCAGAGGTACCATCTCAAGGACATGACTGGAGACACTCATCCTCATAGGTACCAGCTCTAGGACATGACTGGAGACACTCATCCTCAGATGTGCCATCTCTAGGACATGACTGGAGACACTCATCCTCAGAGGTACCATCTCTAGAACATGACTGGAGACACTCATCCTCAAAGGTAACATCTCTAGGACATGACTAGAGACACTCATCCTCAGAGGTACC
>NW_027201703.1:0-8122 GCF_038502225.1 Cherax quadricarinatus
AGTGACTCATAAGTCACTGAGGTATTGGTGGTGTGCACAGTGATGATTAGTGACTCATAAGTCACTGATGTACTTGAGGTGTGCACAGTGATCACTAGTGACTCATAAGTCACTGAGGTTCTGGTTGTGTGCTCAGTGATAACTAGTGACTCATAAGTCGCGGAGGTACTAGTGGTGCGCACAGTGATCACTAGTGACTCATAAGTCACTGAGGTGCAGGTGGTGTTCACAGTGATCAATAGTGACTCATAAGTAACTGAGGTACTGGTGGTGTGCTCAGTGATCATTAGTGACTCTTAAGTCACTGAGGCACTGGTGGTGTGCACAGTGATCACTAGTGACTCATAAGTCACTGAGGTACTGGTGGTGTGCACAGTGATCACTAGTGACTCATAAGTCACTGAGGTACTGGTGGTGTGTGCAGTGATCACAAGTTACTCATAAGTCACTGATGTACTGGTGGTGTGCACAGTGATCACTAGTGACTCATAAGTCACTGAGACATTGGTGGAGTGCACAGTGGTCACTACTGACTCATAAGTCACTGAGGTATTGGTGATGTGCACAGTGGTCACTAGTGACTAATAAGTAACTGAGGTATTGGAGGTGTGTGCAGTGATCACTAGTGACTCATAAGTCACTGAGGTACTGGTTGTGTGCACAGTGATCACTAGTGACTCATAAGTTACTGAGGTACTGGTGGCGTGCACAGTCATCACTATTGAGTCATAAGTCACTTAGGTACTGGTGGTGTGCACAGTGATCACTGGTGACTCATAAGTCACTGAGGTACTGGTAGTGTGCACAGTGATCACTAGTGACTCATAAGTCACTGAGGTACTGGTGGTGTGCACAGTGATCACTAGTGACTCATAAGTTCCTGAGGTACTGGTGGTGTGCACAGTGATCACTAGTGGCTCATAAGTCACTGAGGTATTGGTGGTGTGCACAGTGATCACTAGTGACTCATAAGTCACTGAGGTATTGGTGTTGTGCACAGTGGTCACCAGTGACTCATAAGTCACTGATGTACTGGTGGTGTGCACAGTCATCACTAGTGAGTCATAAGTCACTGAGGTACTGGTGGTGTGCACAGTGATCACTAGTAACTCATATGTCACTGAGGTATTGGTGGTGTGTGCAGTGATCACTAGTGACTCATAAGTCACTTAGGTACTGGTGGTGTGCACAGTGATCACTAGTGACTCACAAGTCACTGAGGTACAGGTGGTGTGCACAGTGATCATTAGTGACTCATAGGTCACTTAGGTACTGGTGGTGTGCACAGTGATCATTAGTGACTCATAAGTCAGTGAGGTATTTGTGGTGTGCACAGCGATCATTAGTGACTCATAAGTCACTGAGGTACTGGTGGTGTGCACAGTGATCACCAGTGACTCATAAGTCACTGAGGTATTGGTGGTGTGCACATTGATCACTAGTGACTCATAAGTCACTGAGGTACTGGTGGTGTGCACAGTGATCACTAGTGACTCATAAGACACTGAGGTACTGATGGTGATCACAGTGATCACTAGTGACTCATAAGTCACTGAGGTACTGGTGGTGTGAGCAGTGATCACTAGTGACTCATAAATCACTGAGGTACTGGTGGTGTGCACAGTGACCACTAGTGACTCATAAGTCACAGAGGTACTGGTGGTGAGCACAGTGATCACTAGTGACTCATAAGTCACTGAGGTACTTGTGGTGTGCACTCTGATAACTAGTGACTCATAAGACACTGAGGAACTGGTGGTCTGCTCAGTGATCACTAGTGACTCATAAGTCACTGAGGTACTGGTGGTGTGCACAGTGATCACTAGTGACTCATGAGTCACTCAGGTACTGGTGGTGTGCACAGTGATCACTAGTGACTCATAAGTCACTGAGGTACTGATGGTGTGCACAGTGATCACTAGTAACTCATAAGTCACTGAGGCACTGGTGGTGTGCACAGTGATCACTAGTGACTCATAAGTCACTGAGGTATTGGTGGTGTGCACAGTGATCACTAGTGACTCATAAGTCACTGATGTACTTGTGGTGTGCGCAGTGATCACTAGTGACTCATAAGTCACTGAGGTACTGGTTGTGTGCTCAGTGATCACTAGTGACTCATAAGTCACTGAGGTGCAGGTGGTGTGCACAGTGATCACCAGTGACTCATAAGTCACTGAGGTACTGGTGGTGTGCACAGTGATCACTAGTGACTCTTAGGTCACTGAGGCACTGGTGGTGTGCACAGTGATCACTAGTGACTCATAAGTCACTGAGGTACTGGTGGTGTGCACAGTGATCACTAGTGACTCATAAGTCACTGAGGTACTGGTGGTGTGTGCATTGATCACAAGTTACTCATAAGTCTCTGATGCACTGGTGGTGTGCACAGTGATCACTAGTGACTCATAAGTCACTGAGGCATTTGTGGTGTGCACAGTGCTCACTAGTGACTCATAAGTCACTGAGGTATTGGTGATGTGCACAGTGGTCACTAGTGACTAATAAGTCACTGAGGTATTGGTGGTGTGTGCAGTAATCACTAGTGACTCATAAGTCACTGAGGTACTGGTTGTGTGCACAGTGATCACTATTGAGTCATAAGTCACTTAGGTACTGGTGGTGTGCACAGTAATCACTGGTGACTCATAAGTCACTGAGGAACTGGTGGTGTGCACAGTGATCACTAGTGACTCATAAGTCACTGAGGTACTGGTGGTGTGCACAGTGATCACTAGTGACTCATAAGTCACTGAGGTACTTGTTGTGTGTGCAGTTATCACTAGTGACTCATAAGTCGCTGAGTTACTGCTGGTGTGCACAGTGATCACTAGTGACTCATTAGCACTGAGGTACTGGTGGTGTGCTCAGTGATCACTAGCGAATCATAAGTCACTGAGGTACTGGTGGTGTGCACAGTGATCACTAGTGACTCATAAGTCACTGAGGTGCTGGTGGTGTGTGCAGTGATCACAAGTTACTCATAAGTCACTGAGGTACTGGTGGTGTGCACAGTTATCACTAGTGACTCATAAGTCACTGAGGTACTGGTGGTGTGCACAGTGATCACTAGTGACTCATAAGTCACTGAGGTACTGGTTGTGTGCACAGTGATCACTAGTGACTCATAAGTCACTGAGGTATTGGTGTTGTGCACAGTGATCACCAGTGACTCATAAGTCACTGATGTACTGGTGGTGTGCACAGTCATCACTAGTGATTCATAAGTCACTGATGTACTGGATGTGCGCACAGTGATCACTAGTAACTCATCATGACTCTGAGGTATTGGTGGTGTCTGCACTGATCACTAGTGACTCATAAGTCTCTGAAGTACTGGTGGCATGCACAGTGATCACTAGTAACTCATATATCACTGAGGTACTGGTGGCGTGCACAGTGATCACTAGTAACTCATATATCACTGAGGTATTGGTGGTGTGTGCAGTGATCACTATTGACTCATAAGTCACTTAGGTACTGGTGGTGAGCACAGTGATCACTAGTGACTCATAAGTCACTGAGGTACTGTAGGTGTGCACAGTGATCACTAGTGACTCACAAGTCACTGAGGTACAGGTGGTGTGCACAGTGATCATTAGTGACTCATAAGTCAGTGAGGTATTGGTGGTATGCACAGCGATCATTAGTGACTCATAGGTCACTTATGTACTGGTGGTGTGCACAGTGATCATTAGTGACCCATAAGTCAGTGAGGTATTGGTGGTGTGCACAGCGATCATTAGTGACTCATAAGTCACTGAGGTACTGGTGGTGTGCACAGTGATCACCAGTGACTCATAAGTCACTGAGGTATTGGTGCTGTGCACAGTGATCACTAGTGACTCATAAGACACTGAGGTACTGATGGTGAGCACAGTGATCACTAGTGACTCATAAGTCACTGAGGTACTGGTGGTGTGTGCAGTGATCACTAGTGACTCATAAGTCACTGAGGTACTGGTGGTGTGCACAGTGACCACTAGTGAGTCAGTCGTCACGTGAGGTCGTCAGTCGTCACGTGAGGTCACAGACCCTGAGCTGCTTTGGGGATTAGTGTGGACGGTTACAAAGCATGGCTTGCTTCTGCAGTGTTTTAAAAATTGAGGTTGGAGAGTTGAAGGAGGAGGTCTTGCTTCTCCAGGAGGAGATTAGGAGGCTGAAGGTCCACCTCAATAGGTCTGGGAGAGAGTGTGAGGTGGCTGGAGTTGTTGGGAATGAGGCTTCTAGCAGTGAGGTGCAGTCTGTCTCTCGCTGTGAGGAGGCTGTAGTTGGGGAGGTAGCAACGGCTACCAGCAGTGAGGTGCAGACCAGCACCTGCTACAAGTGGCGAGTTGTTCACAGTAATGGGAGGAGAATCAGAGTAAGGAAAGTTAAGAGTGAAGATCTGAAGGTAGGAAATCGTTTCTCTGTTCTTCAGGATGAATGTACTTCAGTGGCCAGTGAAGGTAAGGGTACTACTGCCCCTGCTAATGGAGGTAAGCGCATTCTTGTGGTTGGTGACTCTCAGGTAAGATATATTGACCGTGCTTTTTGTAATAGGAATAAGAAGATGAGAGATAGTGTGTGCTTCCCTGGAGCTGGTGTTGGGGACATTGTCAACAGGCTGGATAATATCATGTCAGGTAATGGGAACAAGCCCATTATCTGTCTCAGTGCTGGTGGAAATGATATTGGGAAGGGTAGGAGAGAAGAGCTGCTAGATAAGTACAGGTCAGCTATAGATTTCATTAAGTCTAAGGGAGGGATCCCAATCATATGTAGCATCTTGCCTAGAAGGGGAGTAGGAAATGAATGGTTGTCTAGGGCAATTGGTGTAAATTGCTGGCTAGACAGATACTGCAAGGAACTTGCAATCCCATTCATTGACAACTGGAACAACTTTTATGGCAAACATGATATGTATGCAAGGGATGGGGTACATCTCTCTGGGGCTGGGGTGGTAGCACTTGCAGACTCGATTGAGAAGGCCATTGGTGAAATGCCTATGATTTTAAACTGATGGAAGATAGAGGTATGGGTGTGTGTGGGAAACAAGCAGGTTGCAACACTTGGGTTGGAAACAGTAAATGTATAAAAGGCATTCAGCATGAAGTTATAAATAAAGACAATAGATCAGGTCAGCAAACAAAGGGGGACAGCAGAGGGCAGCAAGGGACTAGCGCCCTTAAGGTTTACTATACTAATAGCAGGAGTGTAAGAAATAAGATAGATGAGCTAAGATTAATTGCAAGTGCAGGAAACATAGATATTATTGCTATAACAGAGACCTGGCTCAATCTGAAAGATAGAGAGATGCCCTCTGAATGTCACATACAAGGCTATAAATTATTCCACACTGACAGGGTCAACAGGAAAGGTGGTGGAGTAGCGATGTATGTCAGAGACAATTTAAATTGTTGTGTTAGACAAGATATTAAATTAGAAGCGTCAGCCACTGAATCTGTTTGGTTACAGCTTCTCGAGGGCCGAGAAAAACTAATTTTGGGTGTGATTTACAGGGCCCCAAATCTTGATAGGGAGTGCAGTAAACTTCTATGGGACGAAATTCGTAAGGCATCTACATACGAAAATGTTGTGCTAATGGGAGATTTCAACTATAGACAGATTGACTGGAGCAATTTGACAGGAAATTTAGAGTCAGGTGACTTTCTTGATACGATCCAGGATTGTTTTTTAAAACAGTTTGTGACAGAGCCAACTAGGGGAAATAACCTCCTTGACTTGGTTCTTGCCAGTAGGGAAACACTAATTAATAATCTTGAGGTTAATGATGAGCTTGGGGAAAGTGATCACAAATCACTCAGTTTTAATATATCATGGAATTCCCCTAATAATGGCAATCAAGTCTCCGTCCCTGACTTTCGCTTGGCTGATTTAATAGGACTGAAAAATTACTTAGGTGGGCTGAACTGGAATGACCTGACTAAGGGTCAGGTAGGTGGTGATGGTTGCCGATATGATGCTTTCCAGGGCATAGTTCTAGCTGCTCAGTCAAATTATGTTCCAAATAGGGAAATCAGATCAAACAAAAATGATCCTAAATGGATGAACAATAGATTAAAATATCTGATTGGTCAAAAGAGAGGCATATATAGGCAAATCAAAAGAGGAGAGGGGCAATTAAGAAATCGATATTTTCAGTTAAAGAGAGAAATAAAAAAGGGAATTAGAAAAGCAAAAAGAGATTATGAGGTTAAAGTTGCAAGACAATCGAAGACTAACCCAAAAGGATTCTTTCAGGTATACAGAAGTAAGATCAGGGACAAGATAGGCCCACTCAAAAGTTCCTCGGGTCAGCTCACTGACAGTGATAAGGAAATGTGTAGAATTTTTAACACATACTTCCTCTCAGTTTTTACACAGGAGGATACCAGCGATATTCCAGTAATGATAAATTATGTAGAACAGGACGATAATAAACTGTGCACGATTAGGGTCACAAGTGACAGGGTCCTTAAGCAAATAGATAAATTAAAACCTAACAAATCCCCAGGCCCTGATGAACTGTATGCAAGGGTTCTAAAGGAATGTAAAGAGGAGCTTAGCACACCTTTGGCTAATCTTTTCAACATATCACTACAAACTGGCATGGTGCCAGATAAGTGGAAAATGGCAAATGTGATACCTATTTTCAAAACAGGTGACAGGTCCTTAGCTTCGAACTATAGACCAATAAGCCTAACCTCCATAGTGGGAAAATTTATGGAATCAATAATTGCCGAGGCAGTTCGTAGCCACCTTGAAAAGCATAAATTAATCAACGAATCTCAGCATGGTTTTACAAAGGGGCGTTCCTGCCTTACGAATTTATTAACTTTTTTCACTAAGGTATTTGAGGAGGTAGATCATGGTAATGAATATGATATTGTGTATATGGACTTCAGTAAGGCTTTTGACAGGGTCCCACATCAGAGACTGTTGAGGAAAATTAAAGCACATGGAATAGGAGGAGAAATTTTTTCCTGGATAGAGGCATGGTTGACAAATAGGCAGCAGAGAGTTTGCATAAATGGGGAGAAATCAGAGTGGGGAAGCGTCACGAGCGGTGTTCCACAGGGGTCAGTGTTGGGCCCCCTGCTGTTCACAATCTACATAAACGACATAGATGAGGGCATAAAGAGCGACATCGGCAAGTTTGCCGATGACACCAAAATAGGCCGTCGAATTCATTCTGACGAGGACATTCGAGCACTCCAGGAAGATTTGAATAGACTGATGCAGTGGTCGGAGAAGTGGCAGATGCAGTTTAATATAGACAAATGCAAAGTTCTAAATGTTGGACAGGATAATAACCATGCCACATATAAACTAAATAATGTAGATCTTAATATTACGGATTGCGAAAAAGATTTAGGAGTTCTGGTTAGCAGTAATCTGAAACCAAGACAACAGTGCATAAGTGTTCGCAATAAAGCTAATAGAATCCTTGGCTTCATATCAAGAAGCATAAATAATAGGAGTCCTCAGGTTGTTCTTCAACTCTATACATCCTTGGTTAGGCCTCATTTAGATTATGCTGCACAGTTTTGGTCACCGTATTACAGAATGGATATAAATTCTCTGGAAAATGTACAAAGGAGGATGACAAAGTTGATCCCATGTATCAGAAACCTTCCCTATGAGGATAGACTAAGGGCCCTGAAACTGCACTCTCTAGAAAGACGTAGAATTAGGGGGGATATGATTGAGGTGTATAAATGGAAGACAGGAATAAATAAAGGGGATGTAAATAGTGTGCTGAAAATATCTAGCCTAGACAGGACTCGCAGCAATGGTTTTAAGTTGGAAAAATTCAGATTCAGGAAGGATATAGGAAAGTACTGGTTTGGTAATAGAGTTGTGGATGAGTGGAACAAACTCCCAAGTACCGTTATAGAGGCCAGAACGTTGTGTAGCTTTAAAAATAGGTTGGATAAATACATGAGTAGATGTGGGTGGGTGTGAGTTAGACCTGATAGCTTGTGCTACCAGGTCGGTTGCCGTGTTCCTCCCTTAAGTCAATGTGACCTGACCTGACTAGGTTGGGTGCATTGGCTTAAGCCGGTAGGAGACTTGGACCTGCCTCGCATGGGCCAGTAGGCCTTCTGCAGTGTTCCTTCGTTCTTATGTTCTTATGTTC
>NW_027201704.1:0-8115 GCF_038502225.1 Cherax quadricarinatus
CTGGAACTAAGTTAAACTTGTAAGGTGACATCACTCTGAAACAAAGTTAAACTTGTAAGGTGACATCACTCTGGAACAAAGTTAAACTTGTAAGGTGACATCACTCTGGAACAAAGTTAAACTTGAAAAGTGACATCACTCTAGAACAAAATTAAACTTGTAAGGTGACATCACTCTGGAACAAAGTTAAACTTGTAAGTTGATATCACTCTGAAACAAAGTTAAACTTGTATGGTGACATCGCTCTGGAACAAAGTTAAACTTGTAAGGTGACATCACTCGGGAACAAAGTTAAACTTGTAAGGTGACATCACTCTGGAACAAAGTTAAACTTGTAAGGTGACATCACTCTGGAACAAAGTTAAACTTGTAAGGTGACATCACTCTGGAACAAAGTTAAACTTGTAAGGTGACATCACTCTGGAACAAAGTTAAACTTGTAAGGTGACATCACTCTGGAACAAGATTAAACTTGTAAGGTGACATCACTCTGGACAAGATTAAACTTGTAAGGTGACAACTCTGATTAAACTTGTAAAGGTGACATCACTCTGGACAAGATTAAACTTGTAAAGTGACATCACGCTGGAACAAGATTAAACATGTAAGGTGACATCATTCTGGAACAAATTTAAACTTGTAAGGTGACGTCACTGGACAAAATTAAACTTGTAAGGTGACATCACTCTGGAACAAAGTTAAACTTGTAAGGTGACATCACTCTGGAACAAAGTTAAACTTGTAAGGTGACATCACTCTGGAATAAGATTAAACTTGTAAGGTGACATCACTCTGGAACAAGATTAAACTTGTAAGTTGACATCACTCTGCAACAAGATTAAACTTGTAACGTGACGTCACTCTGGAACAAAGTTAAATTTGTAAGGTGACATCACTCTGGAACAAAGTTAAACTTGTAAGGTGACATCATTCTGGAACAAAGTGAAACTTGTAAGGTGACATCACTCTGGAACAAAGTTAAACTTGTAAGGTGACATAACTCTGCAACAAGAATAAACTTGTAAGGTGACATCACTCTGGAACAAAGTTAAACTTGTAAAGTGACATCACTCTGGAACAAAGTTAAACTTGTAAGGTGACATCACTCTGGAACAAAGTTAAACTTGTAAGTTGATATCACTGTGAAACAAACTTAAACTTGTAAGGTGACATTGCTCTGGAACAAAGTTAAACTTGTAAGGTGAAATCACTCTGGAACAAAGTTAAACTTATAAGGTGACATCACTCTGGAACAAAGTTAAACTTGTAAGGTGACATAACTCTGAAACAAAGTTAAACTTGTAAAGTGACATCACTCTGGAACAAAGTTAAACTTGTAAGGTGACATCACTCTGAAACAAAGTTAAACTTGTAAGGTCACATCAATCTGGAACAAAGTTAAACTTGTAAGGTGACATCACTCTGCAACAAAGTTAAACTTGTAAGGTGACATAACTCTGCAACAAGAATAAACTTGTAAGGTGACATCACTCTGGAACAAAGTTAAACTTGTAAGGTGACATCACTCTGGAACAAATTTAAACTTGTAAGGTGACATCACTCTGGAACAAGATTAAACTTGTAAGGTGACATCACTCTGGAACAAGATTAAACTTGTAAGGTGACAACACTCTGTGACATCACAAGATTAAACTTGTAAGGTGACATCACTCTGGAACAAGATTAAACTTGTAAGGTGACATCACTCTGGAACAAGATTAAACTTGTAAGGTGACATCACTCTGGAACAAGATTAAACTTGTAAGGTGACATCACTCTGGAACATTATTAAACTTGTAAGGTAACATCACTCTGGACAAGATTAAACTTGTAAGGTGACATCACTCTGGAACAAGATTAAACTTGTAAGGTGACATCACTCTGGAACAAGATTAAGCTTGTAAGGTGACATCACTCTGGAACAAGATTAAACTTGTAAGTGACATCACTCTGACATTCTTGTAAGGTGACATCTCTGGACAAGATTAAACTTGTAAGGTGACATCAAGATTAAACTTGTAAGGTGACTCTGGAACAAAGTTAAACTTGTAAGGTGACAACTCTGGAACAATTAAACTTGTAAGGTGACATCACTCTGGAACAAGATTAAACTTGTAAGGTGACATCACTCTGGAACAAGATTAAACTTGTAAGGTGACATCACTCTGGAACAAGATTAAACTTGTAAGGTGACATCACTCTGGAACAAAGATTAAACTTGTAAGGTGACATCACTCTGGAACAAAGATTAAACTTGTAAGGTGACATCACTCTGGAACAAGATTAAACTTGTAAGGTGACATCACTCTGGAACAAAGTTAAACTTGTAAGGTGACATCACTCTGGAACAAAGTTAAACTTGTAAGGTGACATCACTCTGGAACAAAGTTAAACTTGTAAGGTGACATCACTCTGGAACAAGATTAAACTTGTAAGGTGACATCACTCTGGAACAAAGTTAAACTTGTAAGGTGACATCACTCTGGAACAAAGTTAAACTTGTAAGGTGACATCACTCTGGAACAAAGTTAAACTTGTAAGGTGACATCACTCTGGAACAAGATTAAACTTGTAAGGTGACATCACTCTGGAACAAAGTTAAACTTGTAAGGTGACATCACTCTGAAACAAAGTTAAACTTGTAAGGTGACATCACTCTGGAACAAAGTTAAACTTGTAAGGTGACATCACTCTGGAACAAAGTTAAACTTGTAAGGTGACATCACTCTGGAACAAAGTTAAACTTGTAAGGTGACATCACTCTGGAACAAAATAAACTTGTAAGGTGACATCACTCTGGAACAAAGTTAAACTTGTAAGGTGACATCACTCTGGAACAAAGTTAAACTTGTAAGGTGTCATCACTCTGGAACAAAGTTAAACTTGTAAGGTGACATCACTCTGGAAGAAGTTAAACTTGTAAGGTGACATCACTCTGGAACAAAGTTAAACATGTAAGGTGACATCACTCTGGAACAAAGTTAAACTTGTAAGGTGACATCACTCTGGAACAAAGTTAAACTTGTAAGGTGACATCACTCTGGAACAAAGTTAAACTTGTAAGGTGACATCACTCTGGAACAAAGTTAAACTTGTAAGGTGACATCACTCTGGAACAAAGTTAAACTTGTAAGGTGACATCACTCTGGAACAAAGTTAAACTTGTAAGGTGACATCACTCTGGAACAAAGTTATACTTGTAAGGTGACATCACTCTGGAACAAGATTAAACTTGTAAGGTGACATCACTCTGGAACAAATTTAAACTTGTAAGGTGACATCACTCTGGAACAAAGTTAAACTTGTAAGGTGACATCACTCTGGAACAAAGTTAAACTTGTAAGGTGACATCACTCTGGAACAAAGTTAAACTTGTAAGGTGACATCACTCTGGAACAAAGTTAAACTTGTAAGGTGACATCACTCTGGAACAAAGTTAAACTTGTAAGGTGACATCACTCTGGAACAAAGTTAAACTTGTAAGGTGACATCACTCTGGAACAAAGTTAAACTTGTAAGGTGACAACACTCTGAAACAAAGTTAAACTTGTAAGGTGACATCACTCTGGAAAAAAGTTAAACTTGTAAGGTGACAACACTCTGGAACTTGTAAGGTGACATCACTCTGCAAGAAAGTTTAACTTGTAAGGTGACATCAATCGGGAACAAAGTTAAACTTGTAAGGTGACATCACTCTGGACAAGATTAAACTTGTAAGGTTACAACAAAGATTAAACTTGTAAGCTCTGACATCAATCTGGAACAAAGTAAAACTTGTAAGGTGACATCACTCTGGAACAAAGTTAAACTTGTAAGGTGACATCACTCTGGAACAAAGTTAAACTTGTAAGGTGACATCACTCTGGAACAAAGTTAAACTTGTAAGGTGACATCACTCTGGAACAAAGTTAAACTTGTAAGGTGACATCACTCTGGAACAAAGTTAAACTTGTAAGGTGACATCACTCTGGAACAAGATTAAACTTGTAAGGTGACATCACTCTGGACAAGATTAAACTTGTAAGGTGACATCACTCTGGACAAGATTAAACTTGTAAGGTGACATCACTCTGGACAAGATTAAACTTGTAAGGTGACATCACTCTGGACAAGATTAAACTTGTAAGGTGACATCACTCTGGACAAGATTAAACTTGTAAGGTGACATCACTCTGGACAAGATTAAACTTGTAAGGTGACATCACTCTGGAACAAGATTAAGCTTGTAAGGTGACATCACTCTGGAGCAAGATTAAACTTGTAAGGTGACATCACTCTGGACAAGATTAAACTTGTAAGGTGACATCACTCTGGAAAAAGATTAAACTTGTAAGGTGACATCACTCTGGAAAAGATTAAACTTGTAAGGTGACATCACTCTGGAACAAGATTAAACTTGTAAGGTGACATCACTCTGGAACAAGATTAAACTTGTAAGGAGACATCACTCTGGAACAAAGTTAAACTTGTAAGGTGACATCACTCTGGAACAAAGTTTAACTTGTAAGGTGACATCACTCTGGAACAAGATTAAACTTGTAAGGAGACATCACTCTGGAACAAGATTAAACTTGTAAGGTGACTTCTATCTGGAACAAAGTTAAACTTGTAAGGTGACATCACTTTCTAACAAGATTAAACTTGTAAGATGACATCACTCTGGAACAAAGTTAAACTTGTAAGGTGACGTCACTGTGAAACAAAGTTAAACATGTAAGGTGACATCACTCTCTAACAAGATTAAACTTGTAAGATGACATCACTCTGGAACAAAGTTAAACTTGTAAGGTGACATCACTCAGGAGCAAAGTTAAACTTGTAAGGTGACATCACTCTGGAACAAGATTAAACTTGTAAGGTGACATCACTCTCGAACAAGATTAAACTTGTAAGATGACATCACTCTGGAACAAAGTTTAACTTGTAAGGTGACATCACTCTGTAACAAAGTTAAACTTGTAAGGCGACATAACTCTGCAACAAGAATAAACTTGTAAGGTGACATCACTCTGGAACAAAGTTAAACTTGTAAAGTGACATCACTCTGGAACAAATTTAAACTTGTAAGGTGACATCACTCTGGAACAAAGTTAAACTTGTAAGTTGATATCACTATGAAACAAACTTAAACTTGTAAGGTGACATCGCTCTGGAACAAAGTTAAACTTGTAAGGTGAAATCACTCTGGAACAAAGTTAAACTTGTAAGGTGACATCACTCTGGAGCAAAGTTAAACTCGTAAGGTGACATCACTCTGAAACAAAGTTAAACTTGTAAGGTGACATCAATCTGGAACAAAGGTAAACTTGTAAGGTGACATCACTCTGCAACAAAGTTAAACTTGTAAGGTGACATAACTCTGCAACAAGAATAAACTTGTAAGGTGACATCACTCTGGAACAAAGTTAAACTTGTAAGTTGATATCACTCTGAAACAAAGTTAAACTTGTATGGTGACATCGCTCTGGAACAAAGTTATACTTGTAAGGTGACATCACTCGGGAACAAAGTTAAACTTGTAAGGTGACATCACTCTGGAACAAAGTTAAACTTGTAAGGTGACACCACTCTGGCACAAAGTTAAACTTGTAAGGTGACATCACTCTGGAACAAAGTTAAACTTGTAAGGTGACATCACTCTGGAACAAAGTTAAACTTGTAAGGTGACATCACTCTGGAACAAGATTAAACTTGTAAGGTGACATCACTCTGGACAAGATTAAACTTGTAATGTGACATCACTCTGGACAAGATTAAACTTGTAAAGTGACATCACGCTGGAACAAGATTAAACTTGTAAGGTGACATCATTCTGGAACAAAGTTAAACTTGTAAGGTGACGTCACTGTGGAACAAAATAAACTTGTAAGGTGACATCACTCTGGAACAAAGTTAAACTTGTAAGGTGACATCACTCTGGAACAAAGTTAAACTTGTAAGGTGACATCACTCTGGAATAAGATTAAACTTGTAAGGTGACATCACTCTGGAACAAGATTAAACTTGTAAGTTGACATCACTCTGCAACAAGATTAAACTTGTAACGTGACGTCACTCTGGAACAAAGTTAAATTTGTAAGGTGACATCACTCTGGAACAAAGTTAAACTTGTAAGGTGACATCATTCTGGAACAAAGTGAAACTTGTAAGGTGACATCACTCTGGAACAAAGTTAAACTTGTAAGGTGACATAACTCTGCAACAAGAATAAACTTGTAAGGTGACATCACTCTGGAACAAAGTTAAACTTGTAAAGTGACATCACTCTGGAACAAAGTTAAACTTGTAAGGTGACATCACTCTGGAACAAAGTTAAACTTGTAAGTTGATATCACTGTGAAACAAACTTAAACTTGTAAGGTGACATTGCTCTGGAACAAAGTTAAACTTGAAAGGTGAAATCACTCTGGAACAAAGTTAAACTTAAAAGGTGACATCACTCTGGAACAAAGTTAAACTTGTAAGGTGACATAACTCTGAAACAAAGTTAAATTTGTAAGGTGACATCTCTCTGGAACAAAGTTAAACTTGTAAGGTGACATCACTCTGAAACAAAGTTAAACTTGCAAGGTGACATCAATCTCGAACAAAGTTAATCTTGTAAGGTGACATTACTCTGGAACAAAGTTAAACTTGTAAGGTGACATCACTCTGGAACATAGTTAAACTTGTAAGGTGACATCACTCTGGAACAAAGTTAATCTTGTAAGGTGACATCACTCTGGAACAAATTTAAACATGTAAGGTGACATCACTCTGGAACAAGATTAAACTTGTAAGGTGACATCACTCTGGACAAGATTAAACTTGTAAGGTGACATCACTCTGGACAAGATTAAACTTGTAAGGTGACATCACTCTGGACAAGATTAAACTTGTAAGGTGACATCACTCTGGACAAGATTAAACTTGTAAGGTGACATCACTCTGGAACAAGATTAAGCTTGTAAGGTGACATCACTCTGGAACAAGATTAAACTTGTAAGGTGACATCACTCTGGACAAGATTAAACTTGTAAGGTGACATCACTCTGGAAAAAGATTAAACTAGTAAGGTGACATCACTCAAGATTAAACTTGTGTGACATCACTCTGGATTAAACTTGTAAGGTGACATCACTCTGGACACTCTGGAACAAAGATTAAACTTGTAAGGTGACATCACTCTGGACAAGATTAAACTTGTAAGGTGACATCACTCTGGACAAGATTAAACTTGTAAGGTGACATCACTCTGGAACAAGATTAAACTTGTAAGGTGACATCACTCTGGACAAGATTAAACTTGTAAGGTGACATCACTCTGGACAAGATTAAACTTGTAAGGTGACATCACTCTGGAAAAATATTAAACTTGTAAGGTGTGATCTCACTGGAAAAGATTAAACTTGTAAGGTGACATCACTCTCTAACAAGATTAAACTTGTAATATGACATCACTCTGGAACAAAGTTAAACTTGTAAGGTGATATCACTCTGGGGCAAAGATAAACTTGTAAGGTGACATCACTCTGGAACAAGATTAAACTTGTAATGTGACATCACTCTGGAACAAGATTAAACTTGTTAGATGACATCACTCTGGAACAAAGTTAAACTTGTAAGGTGACATCACTCTGTAACAAAGTTAAACTTGTAAGGCGACATAACTCTGCAACAAGAATAAACTTGTAAGGTGACATCACTCTGGAACAAAGTTAAACTTGTAAAGTGACATCACTCTGGAGCAAATTTAAACTTGTAAAGTGACAACACTCTGGAACAAAGTTAAACTTGTTAGGTGACATCACTCTGGAACAAAGTTAAACTTGTATGTTGATATCACTGTGAAACAAACTTAAACTTGTAAGGTGACATCGCTCTGGAACAAAGTTAAACTTGTAAGGTGAAATCACTCTGGAACAAAGTTAAACTTATAAGGTGACATCACTCTGGAACAAAGTTAAACTTGTAAGGTGACATAACTCTGGAACAAGATTAACCTTGTAAGGTGACATCACTCTGGAACAAGATGAAACTTGTAAGGTGACATCACTCTGGAACAAAGTTAAACTTGTAAAGTGACATCACTCTGGAACAAAGTTAAACTTGTAACGTGACATCACTCTGCAACAA
>NW_027201705.1:0-8115 GCF_038502225.1 Cherax quadricarinatus
GACGCACTATAGTACATAATGACGCAGGGTGTGATGCACTCCAGTACATAATGACGCAGGGTGTGACATACTCCAGTACATAATGGCGCTGGGTGTGACGCACTCCAGTACATAATGGCGCAAGGTGTGACGCACTCCAGTACATAATGGCGCAGGGTGTGACGCACTCCAGTACATAATTACGCAGGGTGTGACGCAATCCAGTACATAATGGCGCAGGGTGTGACGCACTCCAGTACATAATGACGCAGGGTGTGACGCACTCCAGTACATAATGACGCAGGGTGTGACAATAGTCCATCTGGCAAAGTTTACATTTCGTTTGGTCTACATCTGGTGGTGGTGATTTAACCTGCCAAAGATACTTGTAACCCAGCCGGAGCCGGGCGGTAGTGACATCCAAGAGTCTGCTTATTTTGTTGGATGCACCACAGACATGTGGCTCCTCCTGCATGATAGACGTGTGGCTCCTCCTGCATGACAGACATGTGGCTCCTCCTGCATGATAGACGTGTGGCTCCTCCTGCATGACAGACATGTGGCTCCTCCTGCATGATAGACGTGTGGCTCCTCCTGCATGACAGACATGTGGCTCCTCCTGCATGATGGACAGTGGCTCCTCCTGCATGATGGACATGTGGCTCCTCCTGCATGACAGACATGTGGCTCCTCCTGCATGATAGACATGTGGCTCCTCCTGCATGATAGACATGTCTCTCCTCCTGCATGATAGACGTGTAGCTCCTCCTGCATGATGGACATGTGGCTCCTCCTGCATGATAGACATGTGGCTCCTCCTGCATGACAGACATGTGGCTCCTCCTGCATGATAGACATGTGGCTCCTCCTGCATGATGGACATGTGGCTCCTCCTACATGATGGACATGTGGCTCCTCCTGCATGACAGACATGTGGCTCCTCCTGCATGATAGACATGTGGCTCCTCCTGCATGATAGACATGTGGCTCCTCCTGCATGATAGACGTGTGGCTCCTCCTGCATGATAGACGTGTGGCTCCTCCTGCATGATAGACATGTCTCTCCTCCTGCATGATAGACGTGTGGCTCCTCCTGCATGATAGACATGTGGCTCCTCCTGCATGACAGACATGTGGCTCCTCCTGCATGATAGACATGTGGCTCCTCCTGCATGACAAACATGTGGCTCCTCCTGCATGATGGACATGTGGCTCCTCCTGCATGATGGACATGTGGCTCCTCCTGCATGATGGACATGTGGCTCCTCCTGCATGATGGACATGTGGCTCCTGCATGGTGGACATGTGGCTCCTCCTGCATGATGGACATGTGGCTCCTGCATGGTGGACATGTGGCTCCTCCTGCATGATAATGTGGCTCCTCCTGCATGATAGACATGTGGCTCCTCCTGCATGATAGACATGTGGCTCCTCCTGCATGACAGACATGTGGCTCCTCCTGCATGATAGACATGTGGCTCCTCCTGCATGACAGACATGTGGCTCCTCCTGCATGATGGACATGTGGCTCCTCCTGCATGATGGACATGTGGCTCCTCCTGCATGATAGACATGTGGCTCCTCCTGCATGATAGACATGTGGCTCCTCCTGCATGATAGACATGTGGCTCCTCCTGCATGATGGACATGTGGCTCCTGCATGATGGACATGTGGCTCCTCCTGCATGACAGACATGTGGCTCCTCCTGCATGATAGACATGTGGCTCCTCCTGCATGATGGACATGTGGCTCCTCCTTCATGATAGACATGTGGCTCCTCCTTCATGATAGACATGTGGCTCCTCCTGCATGATGGACATGTGGCTCCTCCTGCATGATGGACATGTGGCTCCTCCTTCATGATAGACATGTGGCTCCTCCTTCATGATAGACATGTGGCTCCTCCTTCATGATAGACATGTGGCTCCTCCTTCATGATGGACATGTGGCTCCTCCTTCATGATGGACATGTGGCTCCTCCTTCATGATAGACATGTGGCTCCTCCTTCATGATAGACATGTGGCTCCTCCTTCATGATAGACATGTGGCTCCTCCTGCATGATAGACATGTGGCTCCTCCTGCATGATGGACATGTGGCTCCTCCTGCATGATAGACGTGTGGCTCCTCCTGCATGATGGACATGTGGCTCCTCCTGCATGATAGACGTGTGGCTCCTCCTGCATGATGGACATGTGGCTCCTCCTGCATGATGGACATGTGGCTCCTCCTGCATGACAGACATGTGGCTCCTCCTGCATGACAGACATGTGGCTCCTCCTGCATGACAGACATGTGGCTCCTCCTGCATGATGGACATGTGGCTCCTCCTGCATGATGGACATGTGGCTCCTCCTGCATGACAGACATGTGGCTCCTCCTGCATGACAGACATGTGGCTCCTCCTGCATGACAGACATGTGGCTCCTCCTGCATGATGGACATGTGGCTCCTCCTGCATGATGGACATGTGGCTCCTCCTGCATGATAGACGTGTGGCTCCTCCTGCATGACAGACATGTGGCTCCTCCTGCATGATGGACAGTGGCTCCTCCTGCATGATGGACATGTGGCTCCTCCTGCATGACAGACATGTGGCTCCTCCTGCATGACAGACATGTGGCTCCTCCTGCATGATGGAATGATGATAGAGGGACTGACTGGTGTCAGTCTCCCTGAGTCTTAAGTCAATAAAGTTCAGTTGAAGTTCTTTTCTTATTATTGTTCTCAAACTGCTAAGTGACAAGCCAAGATTGTAATCTACTTTCTCTTTGACGGCATATATAACTTAACCAAGTCATCAGTTGTATCATGCATCTGAAGACCAATGTGAGATGGCAGCCACTGAAGGTGCACTCTGACTCCAGTGTCCACAGTCCTACCATACCTGTGTCTGGCTTCTGACACAAGCATGACACAAATGATACTCAGAGAGTTAAGTCACAGTTGACACTCAGGGAGTTAAGTCACAAATAACACTCAGGGAGTTAAGTCACAGTTGACACTCAGGGAGTTAAGTCACAAATGACACTCAGGGAGTTAAGTCACAGTTGACACTCAGGGAGTTAAGTCACAGTTGACACTCAGGGAGTTAAGTCACAGTTGACACTCAGGGAGTTAAGTCACAAATAACACTCAGGGAGTTAAGTCACAGTTGACACTCAGGGAGTTAAGTCACAAATAACACTCAGAGAGTTAAGTCACAAATGACACTCAGGGAGTTAAGTCACAGTTGACACTCAGGGAGTTAAGTCACAGTTGACACTCAGGGAGTTAAGTCACAAATAACACTCAGGGAGTTAAGTCACAAATGACACTCAGAGAGTTAAGTCACAGTTGACACTCAGGGAGTTAAGTCACAAATAACACTCAGGGAGTTAAGTCACAAATAACACTCAGGGAGTTAAGTCACAAATGACACTCAGGGAGTTAAGTCACAGTTGACACTCAGGGAGTTAAGTCACAAATGACACTCAGGGAGTTAAGTCACAGTTGACACTCAGGGAGTTAAGTCACAAATAACACTCAGGGAGTTAAGTCACAAATGACACTCAGGGAGTTAAGTCACAGTTGACACTCAGGGAGTTAAGTCACAAATGACACTCAGGGAGTTAAGTCACAGTTGACACTCTGAGATTTAAGTCACAATTGACACTCAGGTAGTTATGTCACAAATGACACTCAGGGAGTTAAGTCACAATTGACACTCAGGGAGTTATGTCACAAATGACACTCAGGGAGTTAAGTCACAATTGACACTCAGGGAGTTATGTCACAAATGACACTCAGGGAGTTATGTCACAAATGACACTCAGGGAGTTAAGTCACAATTGACACTCAGGGAGTTATGTCACAAATGACACTCAGGGAGTTAAACTACAACTGATACTCAGATAGTTAATATCATTTATAAATAATCACTAACACTTAAGGTGTCACTCAGATACATGGACACATTTAAATTCATAGTGCGCAGCAAACAGTTCAGTTGTAGAAGGCCAGTGGTTGATGCGTGCTTCAGTTTATATATGAGAACCACGACTCTGACAACAGCGCCACTACCGGCTGCTCCACTGAATTACTCAACACAACCATCAACATACATAATTCGTGGAAGATTGTGTACTGTGTGACTAAGTTATCAATACACCTTATGGCATCATGCTTGGCTTCAAGGAGAAGCTTTGGTTGTAATTTAAGAAGGGTTTTGAGAGAGAGAGAGAGAGAGAGAGAGAGAGAGAGAGAGAGAGAGAGAGAGAGAGAGAGAGAAAATGAGAGATTTGGAATGATGTAGTTTTCCATAGTGTAGAGAAGTGTTGCTGTCACCTTAGTCATACAGATCATGTATCTCATTCATTCGGAGGTCGGTACCAGTTTTTGTGATTCATCTGGAGGAGTGTTTACCAGTGCTGAGGAAAGTTGGGAGGGCTTCTGTGCAGGAGTTTGGATGGGTTTGCCTGAGGATACTGACACCGGTGAGGACATTTCTTTCAGTGACACGATCTCTGATGCAATATCAAGTTCTATCCCGCTTAGAATTTTGGCAGTACGTGGACATCCTCATTGCTTCGTTGTATCACTTTTTTCCCAGCCCTCCAAGCTTCTAGTCTGACACAAGAGAAAGTAGAGGTGCTGCGCTGTGTCGCTCATCACCACCCATGGTGATGATGGTAATATATTTGAAAGGAACGAAGTCCTGACACGGGCGCTTGTCAGATGGTGAGCCGATACTGGTTCCCGAAGAAGTGTCGGAGTGTGTACAAGTGGTGTACCGTGGTAACCTTAAAGCATATGTAAGTTCCCCAGTCTTCTAATGGCATGTTCATTTTATTAGAAGACGGAGGAATTTACGGTGAGTTTTCTTCAGCACAGTGTAGCAGTTAACTACAATCGTTAACGCCTTGTAGCCGGGATACAGCACGTCTTCTGTCCCAGTGGTGTCTTGGGTCCAGTGAGTACGAAGGTGAGAGTCGTCTTTAACTCCACAGACTCGTCTGCTACCTTCCCCATTCACACAGAACTCGTACGTAGTAGGTAGTAGGTAGTAGGAGAGATGCTGGTGCAAGTGGAGTCATAGTTAAATATCTGGGATCTCAGAACGTCTCATCCTATCGGTTTCAACTTTTCAGCGCTGGTGTACCGTAACTAGGGTAAGATTCTAGGAACAGTTGGCATGTTCAGGTTCCCTGTGACCAGAGTTATAAAAGTCATTCCCAGCATCCTGCAAAGACTCAGATAACTTCCAAAATCATCAACGGCATAAAATTATACGTTCGGAAAAAGACGTTTCTTAACTTGACGATTACAGTGAAAGTCGAGTGTGTTAAGGGAGCATCAACCAACCTTTTTGTATGCTTAAAGCGATGTGAAATTTTGATTCCCGATTAATTACGTTAAAAGAATTTGATGAAGAATTAGAGAAATATGCAACATCTGGGTATATTTGTAGACGTTTCACCATCCAGTGGCTTTATCAATACAAATTCAAGGACATAATGTGAAGACAGTAGAACTATATACAAAAGACGAGGTAATCAGTCCCTCCACCTTGGAGTGACTGAAGACCACCGTAGTCTTGAAGCTCTACATTATTATTATTATAATCAAGGGGGAAGCGCTAAACTCGGAGGATTATACAGCGCCTCTGGGGGGGGGATGTGGAAGGCATTCAGGCTTAATTCGGGGAACTGGAACACAGATCCAATTCCCTAAATCAAGAGCCCCTCACCAACATCAAGGAACCTTCCTTGAGGGGTTGAAGTTCTACAGTCTTCCATTAGGTCCTTGAATTAGTATTGAGAAAGCCACTGGATGGCGAAACATCTACAAATGTACCCAGATGTTGCACCAGTGTCTAAGTCTTCATATTAAACAGATACACTTGATTGCGTTTTTTTTATCTAGGTGAGTTATACTGGCAGGAGTTGTTAACTTTGTGAAGGTAGAGACTCCCAGTGGATTACCCAGTATGTTCCCGTCATGCCCTTCACTAGGCTCTGGAAATCACCAACATCACCAGTGATGTCAGGCCCCAGTATGACTTCAGATGTCAATAGCTTGGTTTTACTTAACAAATGGACAGCTAGCAACACAACAGCTGATAGTTTATTCTAATCTAACAATATCATTTTTGGTATCTATACTCCTCGAAGGTATAAGAATTATCCCCAGTTTAAGAGCCCCAGCACAAGAAGGATTATGTATAACTGGAGTATCGCCATAGACTCGTTCTGTTGTCTAACCATCAATAACCATTATCCGCTTATAAACTTCAATGAATTTATGTCCATTCTGTAGTATAGTGACCAAAACTGAGCAGTATAACCAGAGTGACGTCTCACTAGTGATGTATAGTGACCAAAACTGAGCAGTATAACCAGAGTGACGTCTCACTAGTGATGTATAGTGACCAAAACTGAGAAGTATAACCAGAGTGACGTCTCACTAGTGATGTATAGTGACCAAAACTGAGCAGTATAACCAGAGTGACGTCTCACTAGTGTTGTATAGTGACCAAAACTGAGCAGTATAACCAGAGTGACGTCTCACTAGTGATGTATAGTGACCAAAACTGAGCAGTATAACCAGAGTGACGTCTCACTAGTGATGTATAGTGACCAAAACTGAGCAGTATAACCAGAGTGACGTCTCACTAGTGATGTATAGTGACCAAAACTGAGCAGTATAACCAGAGTGACGTCTCACTAGTGATGTATAGTGACCAAAACTGAGCAGTATAACCAGAGTGACGTCTCACTAGTGTTGTATAGTGACCAAAACTGAGCAGTATAACCAGAGTGACGTCTCACTAGTGATGTATAGTGACCAAAACTGAGCAGTATAACCAGAGTGACGTCTCACTAGTGATGTATAGTGACCAAAACTGAGCAGTATAACCAGAGTGACGTCTCACTAGTGATGTATAGTGACCAAAACTGAGCAGTATAACCAGAGTGACGTCTCACTAGTGTTGTATAGTGACCAAAACTGAGCAGTATAACCAGAGTGACGTCTCACTAGTGATGTATAGTGACCAAAACTGAGCAGTATAACCAGAGTGACGTCTCACTAGTGATGTATAGTGACCAAAACTGAGCAGTATAACCAGAGTGACGTCTCACTAGTGATGTATAGTGACCAAAACTGAGCAGTATAACCAGAGTGACGTCTCACTAGTGTTGTATAGTGACCAAAACTGAGCAGTATAACCAGAGTGACGTCTCACTAGTGATGTATAGTGACCAAAACTGAGCAGTATAACCAGAGTGACGTCTCACTAGTGATGTATAGTGACCAAAACTGAGCAGTATAACCAGAGTGACGTCTCACTAGTGATGTATAGTGACCAAAACTGAGCAGTATAACCAGAGTGACGTCTCACTAGTGATGTATAGTGACCAAAACTGAGAAGTATAACCAGAGTGACGTCTCACTAGTGATGTATAGTGACCAAAACTGAGCAGTATAACCAGAGTGACGTCTCACTAGTGATGTATAGTGACCAAAACTGAGCAGTATAACCAGAGTGACGTCTCACTAGTGTTGTATAGTGACCAAAACTGAGCAGTATAACCAGAGTGACGTCTCACTAGTGATGTATAGTGACCAAAACTGAGAAGTATAACCAGAGTGACGTCTCACTAGTGATGTATAGTGACCAAAACTGAGCAGTATAACCAGAGTGACGTCTCACTAGTGTTGTATAGTGACCAAAACTGAGCAGTATAACCAGAGTGACGTCTCACTAGTGATGTATAGTGACCAAAACTGAGAAGTATTACCAGAGTGACGTCTCACTAGTGATGTATAGTGACCAAAACTGAGCAGTATAACCAGAGTGACGTCTCACTAGTGTTGTATAGTGACCAAAACTGAGCAGTATAACCAGAGTGACGTCTCACTAGTGATGTATAGTGACCAAAACTGAGAAGTATAACCAGAGTGACGTCTCACTAGTGATGTATAGTGACCAAAACTGAGCAGTATAACCAGAGTGACGTCTCACTAGTGTTGTATAGTGACCAAAACTGAGCAGTATAACCAGAGTGACGTCTCACTAGTGATGTATAGTGACCAAAACTGAGAAGTATAACCAGAGTGACGTCTCACTAGTGATGTATAGAGCTGTAAAATAG
>NW_027201706.1:0-8107 GCF_038502225.1 Cherax quadricarinatus
GAGTACCTGGTCATCCAATCTCTGGCGAGTACCTGGTCATCCAGCAACTCTGGTGAGTACCTGGTCCTCCAGCAATTCTGGTGAGTACCAGGTCACCCTGCATCTCTGGTGAGTACCTGGCCACCCAACATCTCTGGTGAGTGCCTGGTCACCCAGGAACTCTGGTGAGTACCTGGTCATCCAGCAACTCTTGTGAGTACCCGGTCATCCAAACTCTGGTGAGCACCTGGTCATCCAAACTCTGGTTAGCACCTGGTCACCCAGCAACTCTAATGAGTACCTGGTCACCCAGCAACTTTGGTGAGTACCTGGTCACCCAGCATCTCTGGTGAGTACCTGGTCACCCAGCATCTCTGGTGAGTATCTGGTCACCCAGCAACTCTGATGAGTACCTGGTCACCCAGCAACTCTGGTGAGTACCTGGTCACACAGAAACTCTGGTGAGTACCTGGTCATCCAGCAACTCTGGTGAGTACCTGGTCCTCCAGCAATTCTGGTGAGTACCAGGTCACCCTGCATCTCTGGTGAGTACCTGGTCACCCAGCATCTCTGGTGAGTACCTGGTCACCCAGCATCTCTGGTGAGTATCTGGTCACCCAGCAACTCTGGTGAGTACCTGGTCACACAGAAACTCTGGTGAGTACCTGGTCACCCAACAACTCTGGTGAGTACCTGGTCACCCAGCAACTCTGGTGAGTACCTGGTCACCCAGCAACTCTGGTGAGTACCTGGTCACCCAGCAACTCTGGTGAGTACCTGGTCACCCAAGCAACTCTGGTGAGTACCTGGTCATCCAGCAACTTTGATGAGTACCTGGTCACGCAGCAACTGTGGTGAGTACCTGGTCACACAGAAACTCTGGTGAGTACCTGGTCACCCAGCAACTCTGGTGAGTACCTGTCACTCTGCAACTCTGGTGAGTACCTGGTCACCCAACAACTCTGGTGAGTATCTGTTCATCCAAACTCTGGTGAGTACCTGGTCATCCAATCTCTGGCGAGTACCTGGTCATCCAGCAACTCTGGTGAGTACCTGGTCCTCCAGCAATTCTGGTGAGTACCATATCACCCTGCATCTCTGGTGAGTACCTGGTCGTCCAGCAACTCTGGTGAGTACCTGGTCATCCAGCAACTCTTTTGAGTACCTGGTCACCCAGCAACTCTGGTGAGTACCTGGTCACCCAGCAACTCTGGTGAGTACCTGGTCATCCAGCAACTCTGGTAAGTACCTGGTTATCCAGAAACTCTGGTGAGTACCTGGTCACCCAGCAACTCTGGTGAATACCTGTTCACCCAGCAACTCTGGTGAGTACCTGGCCACCCAGCAACTATGGTGAATACCAGGTCTCCCAGCAACTCTGGTGAGGTTCCTGGTCACCCAGCATCTGTGGTGAGTACCTGGTCACCCAGGAACTCTGGTGAGTACCTGGTCACCCAGCAACTCTGGTGAGTACATAGTCATCCAGCAACTCTGGTGAGTACCTGGTCACCCACCAACTCTGGTGAGTACCTGGTCATCCAAACTCTGACTAGTACCTGGTCATCCAATCTCTGGCGAGTACCTGGTCATCCAGCAACTCTGGTGAGTACCTGGTCCTACAGCAATTCTGGTGAGTACCAGGTCACCCTGCATCTCTGGTGAGTACCTGGCCACGAAACATCTCTGGTGAGTACCTGGTCACCCAGGAACTCTGGTGAGCACCTGGTCATCCAGCAACTCTGGTGAGTATCTGGTCACCCAGCAACTCTGGTGAGTACCTGGTCATCCAGCAACTCTGGTGAGTACCTGGTCATCCAAACTCTGGTGAGCACCTGGTCATCCAAACTCTGGTGAGCACCTGGTCACCCAGCAACTCTGGTGAGTACCTGGTCACCCAGCAACTCTGGTGAGTACCTGGTCACCCAGCAACTCTGGTGAGTACCTGGTCACCCAGCAACTCTGGTGAGTACCTGGTCACCCAGCAACTCTGGTGAGTACCTGGTCACCCAGCAACTCTGGTGAGTACTTGGCCTCCCTGCAATTCTGGTGAGTACCTGGTCATCCAGCAACTTTGGTGAGTACCTGGTCACCCAGCAACTCTGGTGAGTACTTGGTCACCCAGCAACTCTGGTGAGTACCTGGTCACCCAGCAACTTTGGTGAGTACCTGGTCACGCAGCACCTCTTGTGAGTACTTGGTCATCCAGCAACTCTGGAGAGAACCTGGTCACCCAGAAACTCTGGTGAGTAACTGGTCACCCAGCAACTTTGGTGAGTACCTGGTCACCCACCAACTCTGGTGAGTACCTGGTCACCCAGCAACTCTGGCGAGTACCTGGTCACCCAGCAACTCTGGTGAGTACCTGGTCACCCAGCAACTCTGGTGAGTACCTGGTCACCCAGCAATTCTAGTGAGTACCTGGTCACCCAGCATCTCTGGTGAGTACCTGGTCACCCAGCAACTTTGGTGAGTACCTGGTCACCCACTAACTCTGGTGAGTACCTGGTCACCCAGCAACTCTGCCGAGTACCTGGTCACCCAGCAACTCTCGTGAGTACCTGGTCACGCAGCAACTCTGGTGAGTACCTGGTAACCCAGCAACTCTGATGAGTACCTGGTCACCCAGCAACTCTGGTGAGAACCTGGTCACCCAGCAACTCTGGTGAGTACCTGGTCACCCAGCAACTCTGGTGAGTACCTGGTCACCCAGCAACTCTGGTGAGTACCTGGTCACCCAGCAACTCTGGTGAGTACCTGGTCACCCAGCAACTCTGGTGAGTACCTGGTCATGCAGCAACTCTGGTGAGTACCTGGTCGTCCAGAAACTCTGGTGAGTACCTGGTCACCCAGCAACTCTGGCGAGTACCTGGTCACCCAGCATCTCTGGTGAGTATCTCATCATCCAGGAACTCTGGTGAGTACCTGGTCATCCAAACTCTGGTGAGCATCTGGTCATCCAAACTCTGGTGAGCACCTGGTCACCCAGCAACTCTGGTGAATGTCTGGTCATCCAAACTCTGGTGAGTACCTGGTCATCCAAACTCTGGTGAGCATCTGGTCATCCAAACTCTGGTGAGCA
This sequence comes from Cherax quadricarinatus, assembly GCF_038502225.1. Classification (NCBI taxonomy): domain Eukaryota; kingdom Metazoa; phylum Arthropoda; class Malacostraca; order Decapoda; family Parastacidae; genus Cherax; species Cherax quadricarinatus. Next base: position 3,059 of record NW_027201706.1, read on the forward strand.
CCTGGTCACCCAGGAACTCTGGTGAGTACCTTGTCACCCAGCAACTCTGGTGAGTACCTGGTCACCCAGCAACTCTGGTGAGTACCTGGTCACCCAGCAACTTTGGTGAGTACGTGGTCACTCAGCAACTCTGGTGAGTACCTGGTCACCCAGCAACTCTGGTGAGTATCTGTTCATCCAAATTCTGGCGAGTACCTGGTCATCCAATCTCTGGCGAGTACCTGGTCATTCAGCAACTCTGGTGAGTACCTGGTCCTCCAGCAATTCTGGTGAGTACCAGGTCACCCAGCATCTCTGGTGAGTACCTGGCCACCCAATATCTCTGGTGAGTACCTGGTCACCCAGGAACTCTGGTGAGCACCTGGTCATCCAGCAACTCTGGTGAGTATCTGGTCACCCAGCAACTCTTGTGAGTAACTGGTCATCCAGGAACTCTGGTGAGTACCTGGTCACCCAGGAACTCTGGTGAGTACCTGATCACCCAGAAACTCTGATGAGTACGTGGTCACCCAGCAACTCTGGTGAGTACTTGGTCACCCAGCAACTCTGCTGAGTACCTGGTCACCCAGCAACTCTGCTGAGTACCTGGTCACCCAGCATCTCTGTTGAGTACTTGGCCACCCAGCAATTCTGGTGAGTACCTGAACATCCAGCAACTTTGGTGAGTACCTGGTCACCCAGCAAGTCTGGTGAGTACTTGGTCACTCAGCAACTCTTGTGAGTACTTGGTCACCCAGCAACTCTGGTAAGTACCTGGACTCCCAGCAACTTTGGTGAGTACCTGGTCACGCAGCACCTCTGGTGAGTACTTGGTCATCCAGCAACTCTGAAGAGAACATGGTCACCCAGCATCTCTGGTGAGTAACTGGTCACCCAGCAACTTTGGTGAGTACCTGGTCACCCACCAACTCTGGTGAGTACCTGGTCACCCAGCAACTCTGGCGAGTACCTGGTCACCCAGCAACTCTGGTGAGTTCCTGCTCACCCAGCAACTCTGGTGAGTACCTGGTCACCCAGCAACTCTGGTGAGTACCTGGTCACCCAGCAACTCTGGTAAATACCTGGACTCCCAGCAACTTTGGTGAGTACCTGGTCACGCAGCACCTCTGGTGAGTACTTGGTCATCCAGCAACTCTGGAGAGAACATGGTCACCCAGCATCTCTGGTGAGTAACTGGTCACCCAGGAACTTTGATGAGTACCTGGTCACCCACCAACTCTGGTGAGTACCTGGTCACCCAGCAACTCTGGCGAGTACCTGGTCACCCAGCAACTCTATTGAGTTCCTGGTCACCCAGCAACTCTGGTGAGTACCTGGTCACCCAGCAACTCTGGTGAGTACCTTGTCTCCCAGCAACTCTGGTGAGTACCTGGTCACCCAGCAACTCTGGTGAGTACCTGGTCATCCAGCAACTCTGGTGAGTACCTGGTCATCCAGCAACTCTGGTGAGTACCTGGTCACCCAGCAACTCTGGTGAGTACCTGGTTACCCAGCAACTCTGGTGAGAACCTGGTCACCCAGCAACTCTGGTGAGTACCTGGTCACCCAGCAACTCTGGTGAATGTCTGGTCATCCAAACTCTGGTGAATACCTGGTCATCCAGCAACTCTGGTGAGTACCTGGTCATCCAAACTCTGGCGAGTACCTGGTCATCCAGCAACTCTGGCGAGTACCTGGTCATCCAGCAACTCTGAGAAGTACCTGGTCATCCAGCAACTCTGGTGAGTACCTGGTCACCCAGCATCTCTGGTGAGTACCTTTTCACCCAGGAACTCTGGTGAATACCTGGTCATCCAAACTTTGGCGTGTACCTGGTCATCCAGCAACTCTGATGAGCACCTGGTCTTCCAAACTCTGGTGAGCACCTGGTCACTCAGCAACTCTGGTGAGTACATGGTCATCCAAACTCTGGTGAACACCTGGTCATCCAAACTCTGGTGAGCACCTGGTCACCCAGCAACCCAGGAGAGTACTTTTCATCCAGCAACTCTGGTGAGTACCTGGTCTCCCAGCAACTCTGGAGAGTACCTGGTCCCTCAACAACTCTGGTGAGTACCTGGTCATGTAGGAAGTCTGGGAAGTACCTGGTCACCCAGCATCTCTGGGGAATGCCTGGTCACCCACCAACTCTGGTGAGTACCTGGTCATCCAGCAACTCTGGTGAGTACATGGTCATCCAAATTCTGGTTAGCACCTGGTCACCCAAGCAACTCTGGTGAGTACCTGGTCATCCAAACTCTGGTGAGTACCTGGTCATCCAAACTCTGGCGAGTACCTGTTCATCCAGTAACTATGGTGAGTAACTGGTCACCCAGCATCTCTTGCGAGTACCTGGTAACCCAAGAAATATAGTGAGTATCTGGTCATCCAGCAACTCTGGTGAGTACCTGGTCATCCAGCAACTCTGGTGAGAACCTGGTCACCCAGCAACTCAGGTGAGTACCTGGTCATCCAAACTCTGGTGAGTACCTGGTCATCCAAACTCTGGTGAGCACCTGGTCACCCAGCAACTCTGGTGAGTATCTGGTCACGCAGCAACTCTGCTGAATACCTGGTCACCCAGCAACTCTGGTGAATACCTGGTCATCCAAACTTTGGTGAGTACCTGGTCATCCAAACTCTGGCGAGTACCTGGTCATCCAGCAACTCTGGTGAGTACCTGGTCACCAAACAACTCTGGTGAGTACCTGGTCTCCCAGCAACTCTGGTGAGTACCTGGTCATCCAAACTCTGGTGAGTACCTGGGCTCTGGCCTGGTCACCCACCAACTCTGGTGAGTACCTGGTCACCCACCAACTCTGGTGAGTACCTGGTCATCACCCAAACTCACACCAGGTCATCCAACCTCTGGCGAGTACCTGGTCATCCAGCAACTCTGGTGAGTACCTTGTCACCAAACAACTCTGGTGAGTACCTGGTCTCCCAGCAACTCTGGTGAGTACCTGGTCATCCAAACTCTGGTGAGTACCTTGTCATCCAATCTCTGGCGAGTACCTGGTCATCCAGCAACTCTGGTGAGTACCTGGTCCTCCAGCAATTCTGGTGAATACCATATCACCTTGCATCTCTGGTGAGTACCTGGTCACCCAAAATCTCTGGTGAGTATCTGGTCACCCAGGAACTCTGGTGAGCACCTGGTCACCCAGCAACTCTGGTATGAACCTCGTCACCCAGAAACTCTGGTGAGTACCTGGTCACCCAACAACTCTGTTGAGTACCTGGTCACTCAGCTACTCTGTTGAGTACCTGGTCACCCAGCAACTCTGGTGAGTACCTGCTCATCCAAACTCTGGCGAGTACCTGGTCATCCAATCTCTGGCGAGTACCTGGTCATCCAGCAACTCTGGTGAGTACCTGGTCCTCCAGCAATTCTGGTGAGTACCAGGTCACCCTGCATCTCTGGTGAGTACCTGGCCACCCAACATCTCTGGTGAGTGCCTGGTCACCCAGGAACTCTGGTGAGTACCTGGTCATCCAAACTCTGGTGAGCACCTGGTCATCCAGCAACTCTGGTGAGTACCTGGTCATCCAAACTCTGGTTAGCACCTGGTCACCCAGCAACTCTGGTGAGTACCTGGTCACCCAGCAACTCTGGTGAGTACCTGGTCACCCAGCATCTCTGGTGAGTACCTGGTCACCCAGCATCTCTGGTGAGTATCTGGTCACCCAGCAACTCTGACGAGTACCTGGTCACCCAGCAACTCTGGTGAGTACCTGGTCACACAGAAACTCTGGTGAGTACCTGGTCACCCAGCAACTCTGGTGAGTACCTGGTCACCCAGCAACTCTGGTGAGTACCTGGTCACCCAGCAACTCTGGTGAGTACCTGGTCACCCAGCAACTCTGGTGAGTACCTGGTCACCCAGCAACTCTGGTGAGTACCTGGTAACCCAGTCACCCAGCACCTGGTGAGTACCTGGTCACCCAAACTCTGGCGAGCACCTGGTCATCTCTGGTGAGTATCTGGTCACCCAGCAACTCTGGTGAGTACCTGGTCACACAGAAACTCTGGTGAGTACCTGGTCACCCAACAACTCTGGTGAGTACCTGGTCACCCAGCAACTCTGGTGAGTACCTGGTCACCCAGCAACTCTGGTGAGTACCTGGTCACCCAGCAACTCTGGTGAGTACTTGGCCTCCCAGCAACTCTGGAGAGTACCTGGTCATCCAGCATCTTTGGTGAGTACCTGGTCACTCAGCAACTCTGGTGAGTACTTGGTCACCCAGAAACTCTGGTGAGTACCTGGTCACCCAGCAACTTTGGTGAGTACGTGGTCACTCAGCAACTCTGGTGAGTACCTGGTCACCCAGCAACTCTGGTGAGTATCTGTTCATCCAAATTCTGGCGAGTACCTGGTCATCCAATCTCTGGCGAGTACCTGGTCATTCAGCAACTCTGGTGAGTACCTGGTCCTCCAGCAATTCTGGTGAGTACCAGGTCACCCAGCATCTCTGGTGAGTACCTGGCCACCCAATATCCAGTACCTGGTCACCCAGCAACTCTGGCGAGTACCTGGTCACCCAGCAACTCTGGTGAGTACCTGGTCACCCAGCAACTCTGGTGAGTATCTGGTCACCCAGCAACTCTGGTGAGTACCTGGTCACCCAGCAACTCTGGTGAGTACCTGGTCACCCAGCAACTCTGGTGAGTACCTGGTCACCCAGCAACTCTGGTGAGTACCTGGTCACCCAGCAACTCTGGTGAGTATCTGGTCACCCAGCAACTCTGGTGAGTACCTGGTCACCCAGCAACTCTGGTGAGTACTTGGTCACCCAGCAACTCTGGTGAGTACCTGGTCACCCAGCAACTTTGGTGAGTACCTGGTCACGCAGCAACTCTTGTGAGTACCTGAACTGGTCCCAGCAACTCTGGTGAGTACGTGGTCACCCAGCAACTCTGGTGAGGACTTGGTCACCCAGCAACTCTGGTGAGTACCTGGTCACCCAGCAATTCTGGTGAGTACCTGGTCACCCAGCAACTTTGGTGAGTACCTGGTCACCCAGCAACTCTGGTGAGTACCTGAACATCCAGCAACTTTGGTGAGTACC
>NW_027201707.1:0-8084 GCF_038502225.1 Cherax quadricarinatus
TGAGAGAGAGCACTGTGGACTGTGAGAGAACAATATGGTCTGTGAGAGAACACTGTGGTCTATGAGAGAAGACTAGGGTCTGTGAGAGAACACTGGGGTCTGTGAGAGAACACTGTGGTCTGTGAGGAAACACTGGGGTCTGTGAGAGAACACTGTGGTCTGTGAGGGAACACTGTGGTCTGTGAGAGAGCAATGTAGTTTGTGAGAGAACACTGTGGTCTGTGAGAGAACACTGTGGTCTGTGAGAGAACACGGTGGTCTGTGAGAGAGCACTGGGGTCTGTGAGAGAATACTGTGGTCTGTGAGAGAACACTGTGGTCTGTGAGAGAACAGTGTGATCTGTGAGAGAACACTGTGGTCTGTGAGAGAGAAGTGTGGTCTGTGAGAGAACACTGTGGTCTGTGAGAGAACAATGTGGTCTGTGAGAGAACACTGTGGTCTGTGAGAGAACACTCTGGTCTGTGTGTGAACACTGTGGTCTGTCTGTCTGTGAGAGAACACTGTGAGAGAACAGTGTGGTATGTTAGATAACACTGTGGTCTGTGAGAGAACACTGTGGTCTGTGAGAGAACACTCTGGTCTGTGAGAGAACACTGTGGACTGTGAGAGAACACTGTGGTCTGTGAGAGAACACTGTGGTCTGTGTGAGAACATTGTGGTCTGTGAGAGAATACTGTGGTCTGTGAGAGAACACTGTGGTCTGTGAGAGAACACTGTACTCTTTGAGAGAGAACACTGTGGTCTGTGAGAGAACACTGTGGTCTGTGGGAAAACACTGTGGTCTGTGTGAGAACACTGTGGTCTGTGAGAGAACACTGTAGTCTGTGAGAGAACACTGTGGTGTGTGAGAGAACACTGTGGTCTGTGAGAGAACACTGTGGTCTGTGAGAGAACACTGTGGTCTGTGAGAGAACACTGTACTCTTTGAGAGAACACTGTGGTCTTTGAGAGAACACTGTGGTCTGTGGGAGAACACTGTTCTCTTTGAGAGAACACTGTACTCTTTGAGAGAACACTGTGGTCTGTGAGAGACCACTGTGGTCTGTGAGAGAACTCTGTACTCTTTGAGAGAACACTGTGGTCTGTGAGAGAACACTGTAGTCTGTGGTCTGTCTGTGGGAGAACAGAGTGGGAGAACACACTGTGGTCTGTGAGAGAACACTGTGGTCTGTGGGAGAACACTGTGGTCTGTGAGAGAACACTGTGGTCTGTGGGAGAACACTGTGGTCTGTGAGAGAACACTGTGGTCTGTGAGAGAACACTGTGGTCTGTGAGAGAACACTGTGGTCTGTGAGAGAACACTGTGGTCTGTGGGAGAACACTGTGGTCTGTGAGAGAACACTGTGGTCTGTGGGAGAACACTGTGGTCTGTGAGAGAACACTGTGGTCTGTGAGAGAATACTGTGGTCTGTGAGAGAACACTGAGAGAACACTGTGGTCTGTGAGAGAACACTGTGGTCTGTGAGAGAACACTGTGGTCTGTGAGAGAACACTGTGGTCTGTGAGAGAACACTGTGGTCTGTGAGAGAACACTGTGGTCTGTGGTCTGTGCGAGAACACTGTCGTCTGTGCGAGAACACTGTGGCCTGTGGGAGAACACTGTGGTCTGTGTGAGAACACTGTGGTGTGTGAGAGAACACTGTGGTCTCTGGGAGAACACTATGGTCTGTGGTAGAACAGAGAACACTGTGGTCTGTGAGAGAACACTGTGGTCTGTGAGAGAACACTGTGGTCTGTGAGAGAACACTGTGTCTGTGAGAGAACACTGTGGTCTGTGAGAGAACACTGTGGTCTGTGAGAGAACAATGTGGTCTGTGAGAGAACACTGTGGTCTGTGAGAGAACACTGTGGTCTGTGAGAGAACACTGTGGTCTGTGAGAGAACACTGTGGTCTGTGAGAGAACACTGTGTGGTGTGAGAGAACACTGTGGTCTGTGAGAGAACACTGTGGTCTGTGAGAGAACACTGTGGTCTGTGAGAGAACACTGTGAGAGAACACTGTGGTCTGTGAGAGAACACTGTGGTCTGTGAGAGAACACTGTGTCTGTCTGTGAGAGAACACTGTGGTCTGTGGAGAACACTGTGGTCTGTGAGAGAACACTGTGGTCTGTGAGAGAGAACACTGTGGTCTGTGGTAGAACACTGTGGTCTGAGAGAACACCATGGTCTGTGGGTGAACACTGTGGTGTGTGGGTGAACACTGTGGTGTGTGAGAGAACACTGTGGTATGTGAGAGAACACTGTGGTCTGTGGGAGAACACTGTGGTCTGTGAGAGAATACTGTTGTCTGTGGGAGAACACTGCGTTGTATGAGAGAACACTGTGGTCTGTGGGAGAACACTGTGGTCTGTGGGAGAAATGTGTGGTCTCTGCGAGAACACTGTGGTCTGTGGGAGAGAACACTGTGGTCTGTGGGAAAACACTGTGGTGTGTGAGAGAACACTGTGGTGTGTTGGAGAACACTGTGGTCTGTGGGAGAACACTGTGGTCTGTGTGGAGAACACTGTGGTCTGTGAGAGAACACTCAATGTGTCTGTGAGAGAACACTGTGGTCTGTGAGAGAACACTGTGGTCTGTGAGAGAACACTGTGGTCTGTGAGAGAACACTGTGGTCTGTGAGAGAACACTGTGGTCTGTGAGAGAACACTGTGGTCTGTGAGAGAACACTGTGGTCTGTGAGAGAACACTGTGGTCTGTGAGAGAACACTGTGGTCTGTGAGAGAACACTGTGGTCTGTGAGAGAACACTGTGTCTGTGAGAGAACTGTGAGAGAACACTGTGGTCTGTGAGAGAACACTGTGGTCTGTGAGAGAACACTGTGGTCTGTGAGAGAACACTGTGGTGTGTGGGAGAACGCTGTGGTCTGTGAGAGACCACTGTGGTCTGTGAGAGAACACTGTGGTCTGTGAGAGAACACTGTGGTCTGTGAGAGAACACTGTGGTCTGTGAGAGAACACTGTGGTCTGTGAGACAACACTGTGGTCTGTGGAGAACACTGTGATCTGTGAGAGAACACTGTGGTCTGTGGGAGAACACTGTGAGAGAACACTGTGGTCTGTGAGAGAACACTGTGGTCTGTGAGAGACAGTGTGGTCTGTAAGAGAACACTGTGGTCTGTGAACAGAGAACACTGTGGTCTGTGAGAGAACACTGTGGTCTGTGAGAGAACACTCTGTGGTCACTGTGGTCTGTGAGAGAACACTGTGGTCTGTGAGCGAACACTGTGGTCTGTGATAGAACACTGTGGTCTGTGTGAGAACACTGTTGTCTGTGAGAGAACACTGTTGTCTGTGAGAGAACACTGTGGTCTGTGAGAGAACACTGTGGTCTGTGAGAGAACACTGTGGTCTGTGAGAGAACACTGTGGTCTGTGAGAGAACACTGTGGTCTGTGAGAGAACACTGTGGTCTGTGAGAGAACACTGTGGTCTGTGAGAGAACACTGTGGTCTGTGAGAGAACAGAGAACACTGTGGTCTGTGAGAGAACACTGTGGTCTGTGAGAGAACACTGTGGTCTGTGAGAGAACACTGTGGTCTGTGAGAGAACACTGTGGTCTGTGAGAGAACACTGTGGTCTGTGAGAGAACACTGTGGTCTGTGAGAACAGAACACTGTGGTCTGTGAGAGAACACTGTGGTCTGTGAGAGAACACTGTGTCTGTGAGAGAACACTGTGGTCTGTGAGAGAACACTGTGGTCTGTGAGAGAACACTGTGGTCTGTGAGAGAACACTGTGGTCTGTGAGAGAACACTGTGGGTCTGTGAGAGAACACTGTGGTCTGTTTGAGAACACTGTGGTCTGTGAGAGAACAATGTGGTCTGTGAGAGAACACTGTGGTCTGTGAACAGAGAACACTGTGGTCACTGTGGTCTGTGAGAGAACACTGTGGTCTGTGAGAGAACACTGTGGTCTGTGAGAGAACACTGTGTCTGTGAGAGAACACTGTGAGAGAGAGAACACTGTGGTCTGTGAGAGAACCCTGTGGTCTGTGAGAGAACACTGTGGTCTGTGAGAGACCACTGTGGTCTGTGAGAGAACACTGTGGTCTGTGAGAGAACACTGTGGTCTGTGAGAGAACACTGTGGTCTGTGAGAGAACACTGTGGTCTGTGAGACAACACTGTGGTCTGTGGAGAACACTGTGATCTGTGAGAGAACACTGTGGTCTGTGGGAGAACACTGTGGTCTGTGAGACCACTATGGTCTGTGAGAGAACATTGTGGTCTGTGAGAGAACACTGTGGTCTGTGAGAGAACACTGTGGTCTGTAAGAGAACACTGTGTCTGTGAGAGAACACTGTGGTCTGTGAGAGAACAGTGTGGTCTGTGAGAGAACACTGTGTGAGAGAACACTGTGGTCTGTGAGAGAACACTGTGTGGTCTATGAGAGAACACTGGGGTCTGTGAGAGAACACTGTGGTCTGTGAGAGAACACTGTGGTCTGTGAGAGAACACTGTGGTCTGTGAGAGAACACTGTGGTCTGTGAGAGAACACTGTGGTCTGTGAACACTGTGGTCTGTGAGAGAACACTGTGGTCTGTGAGAGAACACTGTGGTCTGTGAGAGAACACTGTGGTCTGTGAGGAGAACACTGTGGTCTGTGAGAGAACACTGTGGTTTGAGAACACTGTAGTCTGTGAGAGAACACTGTGGTCTGTGAGAGAACACTGGTCTGTGACAGAACACCGTGGTCTGTGAGAGAACACTGTGGTCTGTGTGAGAACACTGTGGTCTGTGAGAGAACACTGGTCTATGAGAGAACACCGTGGTCTGTGAGAGAACGCTGTGGTCTGTGTGAGAACACTGTGGTCTGTGAGAGAACACTGTGGGCTGTGAGAGAACACTGGGGTCTGTGAGAGAACAATGGGGTCTGGAGAGAACTGTGGTCTGTGAGAGAACACTGTGGTCTGTGTCTGTGAGAGAACACTGTGGTATGTGAGAGAACACTGTGGTCTGTGGGAAAGCACTGTGGTCTGTGGGAGAACACTGTGGTCTGTGAGAGAACAGTGTGGTCTGTGAGAGAACAGTGTGGTCTGTGAGAGAACACTGTGGTCTGTGAGAGAACACTGTGGTCTGTGAGAGAACAGTGTGGTCTGTGAGAGAACAGTGTGGTCTGTGAGAGAACAATGTGGTCTGTGAGAGAACAATGTGGTCTGTGAGAGAGCACTGTGGTCTGTGAGAGAACACTGTTGTCAGTGAGAGAACACTGTAGTCTGTGAGAGAACAATGTGGTATGTAAGAGAACACTGTGGTCTGTGAGAGTGTGGTCTGTGAGAGAACACTGTGGTCTGTGAGAGAACACTGTGGTCTGTGAGAGAGCACTGTGGTCTGTGAGAGAACACTGTGGTCTGTGAGAGAACACTGGTTTGTGAGAGAACACTGTGGTCTGTAAGAGAACACTGTGGTCTGTGAGACAACACTGTGGTCTGTGAGAGAACACTGTGGTCTGTGAGAGAACACTGTGGTCTGTGAGAGAACACTGTGGTCTGTGAGAGAACACTGTGGTCTGTGAGAGAACACTGTGGTCTGTGAGAGAACACTGTGGTCTGTGAGAGAACACTGTGGTCTGTGGGAGAACACTGTGGTCTGTGAGAGAACACTGTGGTCTGTGAGAGAACACTGTGGTCTGTGGAGAACACTGTGATATGTGAGAGAACACTGTGGTCTGTGGGAGAACACTGTGGTCTGTGAGACAACACTGTGGTCTGTGAGAGAACACTGTGGTCTGTGAGAGAACACTGTGGTCTGTGGGAGAACACTGTACTCTTTGAGAGAACACTGTGGTCTGTGGAGAACACTGTGATATGTGAGAGAACACTGTGGTCTGTGGGAGAACACTGTGGTCTGTGAGACCACTATGGTCTGTGAGAGAACACTGTGGTCTGTGAGAGAACACTCTGGTCTGTGAGAGAACACTGTGGTCTGTGGGAGAACACTGTACTCTTTGAGAGAACACTGTGGTCTGTGAGAGAACACTAGAACACTGTGGACTGTGACAGAACACGGTGGTCTGTGTGGTCTGTGAGAGAACACTGTGGTCTGTGAGAGAACACTGTGGTCTTTGAGAGAACACTGTGGTCTGTGAGAGAACACTGTACTCACTGTGGTCTGTGAGAGAACACTGTGGTCTGTGAGAGAACACTGTGGTCTGTGAGAGAACACTGTGGTCTGTGAGAGAACACTGTGGTCTGCGAGAGAACACTGTGGTCTGTGAGAGAACACTGTGGTCTGTGAGAGAACACTGTGGTCTGTGAGAGAACACTGTGGTCTGTGTCTGTGAGAACACTGTGGTCTGTGAGAACAGAACACTGTGGTCTGTGAGAGAACACTGTGGTCTGTGAGAGAACACTCTGGTCTGTGAGAGAACACTGTGGTCTGTGGGAGAACACTGTACTCTTTGAGAGAACACTGTGGTCTGCGAGAGAACACTGTGGTCTGTGAGAGACCACTGTGGTCTGTGAGAGAACTCTGTACTCTTTGAAAGAACACTATGGTCTGTGAGAGAACACTGTAGTCTGTGGGAGAACACTGTTGTCTGTGGGAGAACACTGTGGTCTGTGGGAGAACACTGTGGTCTTTGAGAGAACACTGTGGTCTGTGGGAGAACACTGTAGTCTGTGGGAGAACACTGTTGTCTGTGGGAGAACACTGTGGTCTGTGGGAGAAGACTGTGGTCTGTGGGAGAACATTGTGGTCTGTGAGAGAACACTGTGGTCTGTGGGAGAACATTGTGGTCTGTGAGAGAACACTGTGGTCTGTGGGAGAACACCGTACTCTTTGAGAGAACACTGTGGTCTGTGGGAGAACACCGTACTCTTTGAGAGAACACTGTGGTCTGTGGGAGAACACTGTGGTCTGTGGGAGCACACTGTGTTGTGTGAGAGAACTTTGGGAGAACACTGTGGTCTGTGGAGAACAAGAACACTGTGGTGAGAGAACACTGTGGTCTGTGAGAGAACACTGTGGTCTGTGAGAGAACACTGTGGTCTATGAGAGAACAGTCTGTGAACACTGTCTCTGTGAGAGAACATTGTGGTCTATAAGAGAACACTGTGGTCTGTGAGAGAACACTGTGGTTTGAGAACACTGTAGTCTGTGAGAGAACACTGTGGTCTGTGAGAGAACACTGTGGTCTGTGAGAGAACACTGTGGTCTGTGAGAGAACAATGTCGTCTGTGAGAGAACAGTGTGGTCTTTGAGAGAACATTGTGGTCTATAAGAGAACACTGTGGTCTGTGAGAGAACACTGTGGTTTGAGAACACTGTAGTCTGTGAGAGAACACTGTGGTCTGTGAGAGAACACTCTGGTCTGTGACAGAACACCGATGTCTGTGAGAGAACAATGTGATCTGTGAGCGAACACCGTGGTCTGTGACAGAACACCGTGGTCTGTGAGAGAACAGTGTGGTCTGTGAGAGAACAATGTGGTCTGTGAGAGAGCTCTGTGGTCTGTGAGAGAACACTGTGGTGTATGAGAGAACACTGGGGTCTGTGAGAGAACAATGTGGTCAGTGACGGAACACTGGTCTGTGAGAGAACATTGTGGTCTGTAACTTAACACTGTGGTCTGTGAGAGAGTAATGGTGTTCTGTGAGACAACACTGTGGTCTGTGAGAGAACCTTGTGGTCTGTGAGAAAACACTGTGGTCTGTGAGAGAACACTGTGGTCTGTGAGAGAACACTGTGGTCTGTGAGAGAACAATGCGGTCTATGAGAGAACAGTGTGATCTGTGACAGAACACTGTGTGGTCTGTGAGGAAACACTGGGGTCTGTGAGAGAACAGTGTGGTCTGTGAGGGAACACAGGTCTGTAACATAACACTGTGGTCTGTGAGAGAAGTGTGGTCTGCGAGAGAGCACTGTGGTTTGTGAGAGAACATTGTGGTCTGTGAGAGAACACTGTGGTCTATGAGAGAACACTGTGGTCTGTGAGAGAACACTGTGGTCTGTGAGAGAACACTGTGGTCTGTGAGAGAACACTGTGGTCTGTGAGAGAACACTGTGGTCTGTAAGAGAACAGTGTGGTGTGAGAGAACACTGTGGTCTGTGAGAGAACACTGTGGTCTGTGAGAGAACACTGTGGTCT
>NW_027201708.1:0-8083 GCF_038502225.1 Cherax quadricarinatus
AGTCCCTGGACAAGGTGAAGGTGAGGTGGAGTGGAGGTTGGTGGAGGTAAGTCCCTGGACAAGGTGAAGGTGAGGTGGAGTGGAGGTTGGTGGAGGTAAGTCCCTGGACAAGGTGAAGGTGAGGTGGAGTGGAGGTTGGTGGAGGTAAGTCCCTGGACAAGGTGAAGGTGAGGTGGAGTGGAGGTTGGTGGAGGTAAGTCCCTGGACAAGGTGAAGGTGAGGTGGAGTGGAGGTTGGTGGAGGTAAGTCCCTGGACAAGGTGAAGGTGAGGTGGAGTGGAGGTTGGTGGAGGTAAGTGGACAAGGTGAAGGTGAAGTGGAGTGGAGGTTGGTGGAGGTAAGTCCCTGGACAAGGTGAAGGTGAGGTGGAGTGGAGGTTGGTGGAGGTAAGTCCCTGGACAAGGTGAAGGTGAGGTGGAGGTTGGTGGAGGGAGGTGGAGATTGGTGGAGGCAAGTCCCTGGACAAGGTGAAGGTGAAATGGAGTGGAGGTTGGTGGAGGTAAGTCCCTGGACAAGGTGAAGGTGAGGTGGAGTGGAGGTTGGTGGAGGTAAGTCCCTGGACAAGGTGAAGGTGAGGTGGAGTGGAGGTTGGTGGAGGTAAGTCCCTGGACAAGGTGAAGGTGAGGTGGAGTGGAGGTTGGTGGAGGTAAGTCCCTGGACAAGGTGAAGGTGAGGTGGAGTGGAGGTTGGTGGAGGTAAGTCCCTGGACAAGGTGAAGGTGAGGTGGAGTGGAGGTTGGTGGAGGTAAGTCCCTGGACAAGGTGAAGGTGAGGTGGAGTGGAGGTTGGTGGAGGTAAGTCCCTGGACAAGGTGAAGGTGAGGTGGAGTGGAGGTTGGTGGAGGTAAGTCCCTGGACAAGGTGAAGGTGAGGTGGAGTGGAGGTTGGTGGAGGTAAGTCCCTGGACAAGGTGAAGGTGAGGTGGAGTGGAGGTTGGTGGAGGTAAGTCCCTGGACAAGGTGAAGGTGAGGTGTGAAGTGAGGTGGAGGTTGGTGGAGGTAAGTCCCTGGACAGGTTGGTGGAGGTAAGTGGACAAGGTGAAGGTGAGGTGGAGTGGAGGTTGGTGGAGGTAAGTCCCTGGACAAGGTGAAGGTGAGGTGGAGTGGAGGTTGGTGGAGGTAAGTCCCTGGACAAGGTGAAGGTGAGGTGGAGTGGAGGTTGGTGGAGGTAAGTCCCTGGACAAGGTGAAGGTGAGGTGGAGTGGAGGTTGGTGGAGGTAAGTCCCTGGACAAGGTGAAGGTGGACAAGGAGGTGGAGTGGAGGTTGGTGGAGGTAAGTCCCTGGACAAGGTGAAGGTGAGGTGGAGTGGAGGTTGGTGGAGGTAAGTCCCTGGACAAGGTGAAGGTGAGGTGGAGTGGAGGTTGGTGGAGGTAAGTCCCTGGACAAGGTGAAGGTGAGGTGGAGTGGAGGTTGGTGGAGGTAAGTCCCTGGACAAGGTGAAGGTGAGGTGGAGTGGAGGTTGGTGGAGGTAAGTCCCTGGACAAGGTGAAGGTGAGTGGAGTGGAGGTTGGTGGAGGTAAGTCCCTGGACAAGGTGAAGGTGAGGTGGAGTGGAGGTTGGTGGAGGTAAGTCCCTGGACAAGGTGAAGGTGAGGTGGAGTGGAGGTTGGTGGAGGTAAGTCCCTGGACAAGGTGAAGGTGAGGTGGAGTGGAGGTTGGTGGAGGTAAGTCCCTGGACAAGGTGAAGGTGAGGTGGAGTGGAGGTTGGTGGAGGTAAGTCCCTGGACAAGGTGAAGGTGAGGTGGAGTGGAGGTTGGTGGAGGTAAGTCCCTGGACAAGGTGAAGGTGAGGTGGAGTGGAGGTTGGTGGAGGTAAGTCCCTGGACAAGGTGAAGGTGAGGTGGAGTGGAGGTTGGTGGAGGTAAGTCCCTGGACAAGGTGAAGGTGAGGTGGAGTGGAGGTTGGTGGAGGTAAGTCCCTGGACAAGGTGAAGGTGAGGTGGAGTGGAGGTTGGTGGAGGTAAGTCCCTGGACAAGGTGAAGGTGAGGTGGAGTGGAGGTTGGTGGAGGTAAGTCCCTGGACAAGGTGAAGGTGAGGTGGAGGTTAGGTTGGTGGAGGGAAGTCCCTGGACAAGGTGAAGGTGTAGTGGAGGATGGTGGAGGTAAGTCCCTGGACAAGGTGAAGGTGAGGTGGAGTGGAGGTTGGTGGAGGTAAGTCCCTGGACAAGGTGAAGGTGAGAGTGGAGTGGAGGTAAGTCCCTGGACAAGGTGAAGGTGAGGTGTAGTTTAGGTTGGTGGAGGTAAGTCCCTGGACAAGGTGAAGGTGAGGTGGAGTGGAGGTTGGTGGAGGTAAGTCCATTGACAACGTGAAGGTGAGGTGAGAGGTTGGTGGAGGTGGAGTGGAGGTTGGTGGAGGTAAGTCCCTGGACAAGGTGAAGGTGAGGTGGAGTGGAGGTTGGTGGAGGTAAGTCCCTGGACAAGGTGAAGGTGAGGTGGAGTGGAGGTTGGTGGAGGTAAGTCCCTGGACAAGGTGAAGGTGAGGTGGAGTGGAGGTTGGTGGAGGTAAGTCCCTGGACAAGGTGAAGGTGAGGTGGAGTGGAGGTTGGTGGAGGTAAGTCCCTGGACAAGGTGAAGGTGAGGTGGAGTGGAGGTTGGTGGAGGTAAGTCCCTGGACAAGGTGAAGGTGAGGTGGAGTGGAGGTTGGTGGAGGTAAGTCCCTGGACAAGGTGAAGGTGAGGTGGAGTGGAGGTTGGTGGAGGTAAGTCCCTGGACAAGGTGAAGGTGAGGTGGAGTGGAGGTTGGTGGAGGTAAGTCCCTGGACAAGGTGAGGTGAAGGTGAGGTGAAGGTAAGTCCTGGACAAGGTGAAGTTGAGGTTGGTGGAGGTAAGTCCCTGGACAAGGTGAAGGTGAGGTGGAGTGGAGGTTGGTGGAGGTAAGTCCCTGGACAAGGTGAAGGTGAGGTGGAGTGGAGGTTGGTGGAGGTAAGTCCCTGGACAAGGTGAAGGTGAGGTGGAGTGGAGGTTGGTGGAGGTAAGTCCCTGGACAAGGTGAAGGTGAGGTGGAGTGGAGGTTGGTGGAGGTAAGTCCCTGGACAAGGTGAAGGTGAGGTGGAGTGGAAGGTAAGTGGAAGGTGAAGGTGAGGGAGTGGAAGTTGGTGGAGGTAAGTCCCTGGACAAGGTGAAGGTGAGGTGGAGTGGAGGTTGGTGGAGGTAAGTCCCTGGACAAGGTGAAGGTGAGGTGGAGTGGGGGTTGGTGGAGGTAAGTCCCTGGACAAGGTGGAGGTAAGTCCCTGGACAAGGTGAAGGTGAGGTGGAGTGGAGGTTGGTGGAGGTAAGTCCCTGGACAAGGTGAAGGTGAGGTGGAGTGGAGGTTGGTGGAGGTAAGTCCCTGGACAAGGTGAAGGTGAGGTGGAGTGGAAGTTGGTGGAGGTAAGTCCCTGGACAAGGTGAAGGTGGAGTGGGGGTTGGTGGAGGTAAGTCCCTGGACAAGGTGAAGGTTGGAGTGGAGGTTGGTGGAAGTCCCTGGACAAGGTGAAGGTGAGGTGGAGTGGAGGTTGGTGGAGGTAAGTCCCTGGACAAGGTGAAGGTGAGGTGGAGTGGAGGTTGGTGGAGGTAAGTCCCTGGACAAGGTGGAGGAAGTTGGTGGCGGTAAGTCCCTGGACAAGGTGAGGTGGAGTGGGGGTTGGTGGAGGTAAGTCCCTGGACAAGGTGAAGGTGAGGTGGAGTGGAGGTTGGTGGAGGTAAGTCACTGGACAAGGTGAAGGTGAGGTGGAGTGGAGGTTGGTGGAGGTAAGTCCCTGGACAAGGTGAAGGTGAGGTGGAGTGGCCAAAGGGTGGACAAGGTGAAGGTGAGGTGGAGTGGAGGTTGGTGGAGGTGGACAAGGTGAAGGTGAGGTGGAGTGGAGGTTGGTGGAGGTAAGTCCCTGGACAAGGTGAAGGTGAGGTGGAGTGGAGATTGGTGGAGGCAAGTCCCTGGACAAGGTGAAGGTGAAGTGGAGTTGGTGGAGGTGGACAAGGTGAAGGTGAGGTGGAGTGGAGGTTGGTGGAGGTAAGTCCCTGGACAAGGTGAAGGTGAGGTGGAGTGGAGGTTGGTGGAGGTAAGTCCCTGGACAAGGTGAAGGTGAGGTGGAGTGGAGGTTGGTGGAGGTAAGTCCCTGGACAAGGTGAAGGTGAGGTGGAGTGGAGGTTGGTGGAGGTAAGTCCCTGGACAAGGTGAAGGTGAGGTGGAGTGGAGGTTGGTGGAGGTAAGTCCCTGGACAAGGTGAAGGTGAGGTTGAGTGGAGGTTGGTGGAGGTAAGTCCCTGGACAAGGTGAAGGTGAGGTGGAGTGGAGGTTGGTGGAGGTAAGTCCCTGGACAAGGTGAAGGTGAGGTGGAGTGGAGGTTGGTGGAGGTAAGTCCCTGGACAAGGTGAAGGTGAGGTGGAGTGGAGGTTGGTGGAGGTAAGTCCCTGGACAAGGTGAAGGTGAGGTGTAGTTTAGGTTGGTGGAGGTAAGTCCCTGGACAAGGTGAAGGTGAGGTGGAGTGGAGGTTGGTGGAGGTAAGTCCCTGGACAAGGTGAAGGTGAGGTGGAGTGGAGGTTGGTGGAGGTAAGTCCCTGGACAAGGTGAAGGTGAGGTGGAGTGGAGGTTGGTGGAGGTAAGTCCCTGGACAAGGTGAAGGTGAGGTGTAGTTTAGGTTGGTGGAGGTAAGTCCCTGGACAAGGTGAAGGTGAGGTGGAGTGGAAGTTGGTGGAGGTAAGTCCTTGGACAAGGTGAAGGTGAAATGGAGTGGAGGTTGGTGGAGGTAAGTCCCTGGACAAGGTGAAGGTGAGGTGGAGTGGAGGTTGGTGGAGGTAAGTCCCTGGACAAGGTGAAGGTGAGGTGGAGGTGAGTAAGTCCCTGGACAAGTGGAGGTTGGTGGAGGTAAGTCCCTGGACAAGGTGAAGGTGAGGTGGAGTGGAGGTTGGTGGAGGTAAGTCCCTGGACAAGGTGAAGGTGAGGTGGAGTGGAGGTTGGTGGAGGTAAGTCCCTGGACAAGGTGAAGGTGAGGTGGAGTGGAGGTTGGTGGAGGTAAGTCCCTGGACAAGGTGAAGGTGAGGTGGAGTGGAGGTTGGTGGAGGTAAGTCCCTGGACAAGGTGAAGGTGAGATAGAGGTTGGTGAAGGGAGGAGTGGAGGTTGGTGGAGGTAAGTCCCTGGACAAGGTGAAGGTGAGGTGGAGTGGAGGTTGGTGGAGGTAAGTCCCTGGACAAGGTGAAGGTGAGGTGGAGTGGAGGTTGGTGGAGGTAAGTCCCTGGACAAGGTGAAGGTGAGGTGGAGTGGAGGTTGGTGGAGGTAAGTCCCTGGACAAGGTGAAGGTGAGGTGGAGTGGAGGTTGGTGGAGGTAAGTCCCTGGACAAGGTGAGTTGAGGTTGGTGGAGGTAAGTCCCTGGACAAGGTGAAGGTGAGGTTGGTGGAGGTAAGTCCCTGGACAAGGAGAAGGTGAGGTGGAGTGGAGGTTGGTGGAGGTAATCCCTGGACAAGGTGAAGGTGAGGTGGAGTGGAGGTTGGTGGAGGTAAGTCCCTGGACAAGGTGAAGGTGAGGTGGAGTGGAGGTTGGTGGAGGTAAGTCCCTGGACAAGGTGAAGGTGAGGTGGAGTGGAGGTTGGTGGAGGTAAGTCCCTGGACAAGGTGAAGGTGAGGTGGAGTGGAGGTTGGTGGAGGTAAGTCCCTGGACAAGGTGAAGGTGAGGTGGAGTGGAGGTTGGTGAAGGTAAGTCCTGGACAAGGTGAAGATGAGGTTGGTGGAGGTAAGTCCCTGGACAAGGTGAAGGTGAGGTGGAGTGGAGGTTGGTGGAGGTAAGTCCCTGGTAAGTCCCTGGACAAGGTGAAGGTGAGGTGGAGTGGAGGTTGGTGGAGGTAAGTCCCTGGACAAGGTGAAGGTGAGGTGGAGTGGAGGATGGTGGAGGTAAGTCCCTGGACACAAGGTTGGTGGAGGTAAGTGAAGGTGAGGTGGAGTGGAGGTTGGTGGAGGTAAGTCCCTGGACAAGGTGAAGGTGAGGTGGAGTGGAGGTTGGTGGAGGTAAGTCCCTGGACAAGGTGAAGGTGAGGTGGAGTGGAGGTTGGTGGAGGTAAGTCCCTGGACAAGGTGAAGGTGAGGTGGAGTGGAGGATGGTGGAGGTAAGTCCCTGGACAAGGTGAAGGTGAGGTTGGTGGAGGTAAGTCCCTGGACAAGGTGAAGGTGAGGTGGAGTGGAGGTTGGTGGAGGTAAGTCCCTGGACAAGGTGAAGGTGAGGTGGAGTGGAGGTTGGTGGAGGTAAGTCCCTGGACAAATGTGAAGGTGAGGTGGAGTGGAAGTTCGAGGAGGTAAGTCCCTGGACAAGTAAGTGACAAGGTGAAGGGTTGAGTGGAGGTTGGTGGAGGTAAGTCCCTGGACAAGGTGAAGGTGAGGTGGAGTGGAGGTTGGTGGAGGTAAGTCCCTGGACAAGGTGAAGGTGAGGTGGAGTGGAGGTTGGTGGAGGTAAGTCCCTGGACAAGGTGAAGGTGAGGTGGAGTGGAGGTTGGTGGAGGTAAGTCCCTGGACAAGGTGAAGGTGAGGTGGAGTGGAGGTTGGTGGAGGTAAGTCCCTGGACAAGGTGAAGGTGAGGTGGAGTGGAGGTTGGTGAAGGTAAGTCCTGGACAAGGTGAAGATGAGGTTGGTGGAGGTAAGTCCCTGGACAAGGTGAAGGTGAGGTGGAGTAGAGGTTGGTGGAGGTAATCCACGGACAAGGTGAAGGTGAGGTGGAGTGGAGGTTGGTGGAGGTAAGTCCCTGGACAAGGTGAAGGTGAGGAGGAGTGGAGGTTGGTGGAGGTAAGTCCCTGGACAAGGTGAAGGTGAGGTGGAGTGGAGGTTGGTGGAGGTAAGTCCCTGGACAAGGTGAAGGTGAGGTGGAGTGGAGGTTGGTGGAGGTAAGTCCCTGGACAAGGTGAAGGTGAGGTGGAGTGGAGGTTGGTGGAGGTAAGTCCCTGGACAAGGTGAAGGTGAGGTGGAGTGGAGGTTGGTGGAGGTAAGTCCCTGGACAAGGTGAAGGTGAGGTGGAGTGGAGGTTGGTGGAGGTAAGTCCCTGGACAAGGTGAAGGTGAGGTGGAGTGGAGGTTGGTGGAGGTAAGTCCCTGGACAAGGTGAAGGTGAGGTGGAGTGGAGGTTGGTGGAGGTAAGTCCCTGGACAAGGTGAAGGTGAGGTGGAGTGGAGGTTGGTGGAGGTAAGTCCCTGGACAAGGTGAAGGTGAGGTGGAGTGGAGGTTGGTGGAGGTAAGTCCCTGGACAAGGTGAAGGTGAGGTGGAGTGGAGGTTGGTGGAGGTAAGTCCCTGGACAAGGTGAAGGTGAGGTGGAGTGGAGGTTGGTGGAGGTAAGTCCCTGGACAAGGTGAAGGTGAGGTGGAGTGGAGGTTGGTGGAGGTAAGTGGACAAGGTGAAGGTGAGGTGGAGTGGAGGTTGGTGGAGGTAAGTCCCTGGACAAGGTGAAGGTGAGGTGGAGTGGAGGATGGTGGAGGTAAGTCCCTGGACAAGGTGAAGGTGAGGTGGAGTGGTGGTTGGTGGAGGTAAGTCCCTGGACAAGGTGAAGGTGAGGTGGAGTGGAGGTTGGTGGAGGTAAGTCCCTGGACAAGGTGAAGGTGAGGTGGAGTGGAGGTTGGTGGAGGTAAGTCCCTGGACAAGGTGAAGGTGAGGTGGAGTGGAGGTTGGTGGAGGTAAGTCCCTGGACAAGGTGAAGGTGAGGTGGAGGCTGGTGGAGGTAAGTCCCTGGACAAGGTGAAGGTGAGGTGGAGTGGAGGTTGGTGGAGGTAAGTCCCTGGACAAGGTGAAGGTGAGGTGGAGTGGAGGTTGGTGGAGGTAAGTCCCTGGACAAGGTGAAGGTGAGGTGGAGTGGAGGTTGGTGGAGGTAAGTCCCTGGACAAGGTGAAGGTGAGGTGGAGTGGAGGTTGGTGGAGGTAAGTCCCTGGACAAGGTGAAGGTGAGGTGGAGTGGAGGTTGGTGGAGGTAAGTCCCTGGACAAGGTGAAGGTGAGGTGGAGTGGAGGTTGGTGGAGGTAAGTCCCTGGACAAGGTGAAGGTGAGGTGGAGTGGAGGTTGGTGGAGGTAAGTCCCTGGACAAGGTGAAGGTGAGGTGGAGTGGAGGTTGGTGGAGGTAAGTCCCTGGACAAGGTGAAGGTGAGGTG
>NW_027201709.1:0-8080 GCF_038502225.1 Cherax quadricarinatus
AAACTCTGAGCAATAAACTATGAGGTGGGTGAGCTAGCAGCTACAATCATTAACAAAGTGAGGTGGATGAGCTAGCAACTACAATTATTAACAAAGTGAGGTGGATGAGCTAGCAACTACAATCATTAACAAAGTGAGGTGGATGAGCTAGCAACTACAATCATTAACAAAGTGAGGTGGATGAGCTAGCAACTACAATCATTAACAAAGTGAGGTGGATGAGCTAGCGACTACAATCATTAACAAAGTGAGGTGGATGAGCTAGCAACTACAATCATTAACAAAGTGAGGTGGATGAGCTAGCAACTACAATCATTAACAAAGTGAGGTGGATGAGATAGCAACTATAATCATTAACAAAGTGAAGTGGATGAACTAGCAACTACAATCATTAACAAAGTGAGGTGGATGAGCTAGCAACTACAATCATTAACAAAGTGAGGTGGATGAGCTAGCAACTACAATCATTAACAAAGTGAGGTGGATGAGATAGCAACTATAATCATTAACAAAGTGAAGTGGATGAACTAGCAACTACAATCATTAACAAAGTGAGGTGGATGAGCTAGCAACTACAATCATTAACAAAGTGAGGTGGATGAACTAGCAACTACAATTATTAACAAAGTGAGGTGGATGAACTAGCAACTACAATCATTAACAAAGTGAGGTGGATGAGCTAGCAATTACAATCATTAACAAAGTGAGGTGGATGAGCTAGCAACTACAATCATTAACAAAGTGAGGTGGATGAGCTAGCAACTACAATCATTAACAAAGTGAGGTGGATGAGCTAGCAACTACAATCATTAACAAAGTGAGGTGGATGAGATAGCAACTATAATCATTAACAAAGTGAAGTGGATGAACTAGCAACTACAATCATTAACAAAGTGAGGTGGATGAACTAGCAACTACAATCATTAACAAAGTGAGGTGGATGAGCTAGCAACTACAATCATTAACAAAGTGAGGTGGATGAGATAGCAACTATAATCATTAACAAAGTGAAGTGGATGAACTAGCAACTACAATCATTAACAAAGTGAGGTGGATGAGCTAGCAACTACAATCATTAACAAAGTGAGGTGGATGAACTAGCAACTACAATCATTAACAAAGTGAGGTGGATGAACTAGCAACTACAATCATTAACAAAGTGAGGTGGATGAACTAGCAACTACAATCATTAACAAAGTGAGGTGGATGAGCTAGCAACTACAATCATTAACAAAGTGAGGTGGATGAACTAGCAACTACAATCATTAACAAAGTGAGGTGGATGAACTAGCAACTACAATCATTAACAAAGTGAGGTGGATGAACTAGCAACTACAATTATTAACAAAGTGAGGTGGATGAGCTAGCAACTACAATCATTAACAAAGTGGGGTGGATGAGATAGCAACTATAATCATTAACAAAGTGAAGTGGATGAACTAGCAACTACAATCATTAACAAAGTGAGGTGGATGAACTAGCAACTACAATCATTAACAAAGTGAGGTGGATGAGCTAGCAACTACAATCATTAACAAAGTGAGGTGGATGAACTAGCAACTACAATCATTAACAAAGTGAGGTGGATGAACTAGCAACTACAATCATTAACAAAGTGAGGTGGATGAACTAGCAACTACAATCATTAACAAAGTGAGGTGGATGAACTAGCAACTACAATCATTAACAAAGTGAGGTGGATGAACTAGCAACTACAATTATTAACAAAGTGAGGTGGATGAACTAGCAACTACAATCATTAACAAAGTGAGGTGGATGAACTAGCAACTACAATCGTTAACGAAGTGAGGTGGATGAACTAGCAACTACAATCATTAACAAAGTGAGGTGGATGAACTAGCAACTACAATCGTTAACGAAGTGAGGTGGATGAGCTAGCAACTACAATCATTAACAAAGTGAGGTGGATGAGCTAGCAACTACAATCATTAACAAAGTGAGGTGGATGAACTAGCAACTACAATCGTTAACGAAGTGAGGTGGATGAACTAGCAACTACAATCGTTAACGAAGTGAGGTGGATGAACTAGCAACTACAATCGTTAACGAAGTGAGGTGGATGAACTAGCAACTACAATCATTAACAAAGTGAGGTGGATGAACTAGCAACTACAATCATTAACAAAGTGAGGTGGATGAACTAGCAACTACAATCATTAACAAAGTGAGGTGGATGAACTAGCAACTACAATCATTAACAAAGTGAGGTGGATGAACTAGCAACTACAATCATCAACACACCAGACTCTCTACCCACTAATGAATCAGTAGAAAACGGTAAGAGGACGAAGAGAAAAGAACATTTTATTACAATATTCAACAAGAATTAGAGAAGATGTCTACCCTCAGCTGCTGTCACACAGCAGAACCTTAGTCTGGGGCGAGCAAACTTAAGACCATTATTAAGGAGAAGCTCGGGGACTTGATGGTCCGGGACCTGATTTGATAATTTTCCGGGACCTGGCTTGATAATGGTCAGGGACCTGACGGAAGCTAAATATAAAATTTACCCTCATCAACGTGGGTTATTTATGATCACTCGTGACATTTCGGGAAGATAACAACTTAATTACTGAAAAAAATAGCATGGACTTGCCAGCAAAATATCATACCTGGAGTCTACCTCGAGTGTTTCGCGGGGGGTCATCTCCCCCAAATCCGGTCCATGATCATGCCCTTTGGTGGATCAGGGTCTGATCATCCAGGCCGTTACTGCTGGCAGCAAGCAGTTCAACGTACGTACCACAGCCCAGCTGGTCAGGAAATGATTTTAGAAATCTATCTAGTTTCTCTTAAAGACAGCCAGTAGGTCTTGAAGACAGCCAGGGGTCTTTAAGACAGCCAGGGGTCTTGAAGACAGAGAGAGGTCTTGAAGACAGCCAGGGGTCTTGAAGACAGCCAGGGGTCTTGGAGGCAGCCAGGGGTCTTGAAGACAGCGAGAAGGTCACAGACCCTGAGCTGCTTTGGGGATTAGCGTGGACGGTTACAAAGCATGGCTTGCTTCTGCAGTGTTTTAAAAATTGAGGTTGGAGAGTTGAAGGAGGAGGTCTTGCTTCTCCAGGAGGAGATTAGGAGGCTGAAGGTCCACCTCAATGGGTCTGGGAGAGAGTGTGAGGTGGCTGGAGTTGTGGGAAATGAGGCTTCTAGCAGTGAGGTGCAGTCTGTCTCTCGCTGTGAGGAGGCTGTAGGTGGGGAGGTAGCAACGGCTACCAGCAGTGAGGTGCAGCCCAGCACCTGCTACAAGTGGCGAGTGGTTCACAGTAATGGGAGGCGCATCAGAGTAAGGAAAGTTAAGAGTGAAGATCTGAAGGTAGGAAATCGCTTCTCTGTTCTTCAGGATGAATGTACTTCAGTGGCCAGTGAAGGTAAGGGTACTACTGCCCCTGCTAATGGAGGTAAGCGCATTCTTGTGGTTGGTGACTCTCAGGTAAGATATATTGACCGTGCTTTTTGTAATAGGAATAAGAAGATGAGAGATAGAGTGTGCTTCCCTGGAGCTGGTGTTGGGGACATAGTCAACAGGCTGGATAATATCATGTCAGGTAATGGGAACAAGCCCATTATCTGTCTCAGTGCTGGTGGAAATGATATTGGGAAGGGTAGGAGAGAAGAGCTGCTAGATAAGTACAGGTCAGCTATAGATTTCATTAAGTCTAAGGGAGGGATCCCAATCATATGTAGCATCTTGCCTAGAAGGGGAGTAGGAAATGAATGGTTGTCTAGGGCAATTGGTGTAAATTGCTGGCTAGACAGATACTGCAAGGAACTTGCAATCCCATTCATTGACAACTGGAACAACTTTTATGGCAAACATGATATGTATGCAAGGGATGGGGTACATCTCTCTGGGGCTGGGGTGGTAGCACTTGCAGACTCGATTGAGAAGGCCATTGGTGAAATGCCTATGATTTTAAACTGATAGAAGATAGAGGTATGGGTGTGTGTGGGAAACAAGCAGGTTGCAACACTAGGGTTCGAAACAGTAAATGTATAAAAGGCATTCAGCATGAAGTTATAAATAAAAACAATAGATCAGGTCAGCAAACAAAGGGGGACAGCAGAGGGCAGCAAGGGACTAGCTCCCTTAAGGTTTACTATACTAATAGCAGGAGTGTAAGAAATAAGATAGATGAGCTAAGATTAATTGCAAGTGCAGGAAACATAGATATTATTGCTATAACAGAGACCTGGCTCAATCTGAAAGATAGAGAGATGCCCTCTGAATGTCACATACAAGGCTATAAATTATTCCACACTGACAGGGTCAACAGGAAAGGTGGTGGAGTAGCGATGTATGTCAGAGACAATTTAAATTGTTGTGTTAGACAAGATATAAAATTAGAAGCGTCAGCCACTGAATCTGTTTGGTTACAGCTTCTCGAGGGCCGAGAAAAACTAATTTTGGGTGTGATTTACAGGGCCCCAAATCTTGATAGGGAGTGCAGTAAACTTCTATGGGACGAAATTCGTAAGGCATCTACAAACGAAAATGTTGTGCTAATGGGAGATTTCAACTATAGACAGATTGACTGGAGCAATTTGACAGGAAATTTAGAGTCAGGTGACTTTCTTGATACGATCCAGGATTGTTTTTTAAAACAGTTTGTGACAGAGCCAACTAGGGGAAATAACCTCCTTGACTTGGTTCTTGCCAGTAGGGAAACACTAATTAATAATCTTGAGGTTAATGATGAGCTTGGGGAAAGTGATCACAAATCACTCAGTTTTAATATATCATGGAATTCCCCTAATAATGGCAATCAAGTCTCTGTCCCTGACTTCCGCTTGGCTGATTTCATAGGACTGAAAAATTACTTAGGTGGGCTGAACTGGAATGACCTGACTAAGGGTCAGGTAGGTGGTGATGGATGCCGATATGACGCTTTCCAGGGCATAGTTCTAGCTGCTCAGTCAAATTATGTTCCAAATAGGGAAATCAGATCAAACAAAAATGATCCTAAATGGATGAACAATAGATTAAAATATCTAATTGGTCAAAAGAGAGGCATATATAGGCAAATCAAAAGAGGAGAGGGGCAATTAAGAAATCGATATATTCAGTTAAAGAGAGAAATAAAAAAGGGAATTAGAAAAGCAAAAAGAGATTATGAGGTTAAAGTTGCAAGAGATTCGAAGACTAACCCAAAAGGATTCTTTCAGGTATACAGAAGTAAGATCAGGGACAAGATAGGCCCACTCAAAAGTTCCTCGGGTCAGCTCACTGACAGTGATAAGGAAATGTGTAGAATTTTTAACACATACTTCCTCTCAGTTTTTACACAGGAGGATACCAGCGATATTCCAGAAATGATAAATTATGTGGAACAGGACGATAATAAACTGTGCACGATTAGGGTCACAAGTGACATGGTCCTTAGGCAAATAGATAAATTAAAACCTAACAAATCCCCAGGCCCTGATGAACTGTATGCAAGGGTTCTAAAGGAATGTAAAGAGGAGCTTAGCAAACCTTTGGCTAATCTTTTCAACATATCACTACAAACTGGCATGGTGCCAGATAAGTGGAAAATGGCAAATGTGATACCTATTTTCAAAGCAGGTGACAGGTCCTTAGCTTCAAACTATAGACCAATAAGCCTAACCTCCATAGTGGGAAAATTTATGGAATCAATAATTGCCGAGGCAGTTCGTAGCCACCTTGAAAAGCATAAATTAATCAACGAATCTCAGCATGGTTTTACAAAGGGGCGTTCCTGCCTTACGAATTTGTTAACTTTTTTCACTAAGGTATTTGAGGAGGTAGATCATGGTAATGAATATGATATTGTGTACATGGACTTCAGTAAGGCTTTTGACAGGGTCCCACATCAGAGACTATTGAGGAAAATTAAGGCACATGGAATAGGAGGAGAAATTTTTTCCTGGATAGAGGCATGGTTGACAAATAGGCAGCAGAGAGTTTGCATAAATGGGGAGAAATCAGAGTGGGGAAGCGTCACGAGCGGTGTTCCACAGGGGTCAGTGTTGGGCCCCCTGCTGTTCACAATATACATAAACGACATAGATGAGGGCATAAAGAGCGACATCAGCAAGTTTGCCGATGACACCAAAATAGGCCGTCGAATTCATTCTGACGAGGACATTAGAGCACTCCAGGAAGATTTGAGTAGACTGATGCAGTGGTCGGAGAGGTGGCAGATGCAGTTTAATATAGACAAATGCAAAGTTCTAAATGTTGGACAGGACAATAACCATGCCACATATAAACTAAATAATGTAGATCTTAATATTACGGATTGCGAAAAAGATTTAGGAGTTCTGGTTAGCAGTAATCTGAAACCAAGACAACAGTGCATAAGTGTTCGCAATAAAGCTAATAGAATCCTTGGCTTTATATCAAGAAGCATAAATAATAGGAGTCCTCAGGTTGTTCTTCAACTCTATACATCCTTGGTTAGGCCTCATTTAGATTATGCTGCACAGTTTTGGTCACCGTATTACAGAATGGATATAAATGCTCTGGAAAATGTACAAAGGAGGATGACAAAGTTGATCCCATGTATCAGAAACCTTCCCTATGAGGATAGACTAAGGGCCCTGAATCTGCACTCTCTAGAAAGACGTAGAATTAGGGGGGATATGATTGAGGTGTATAAATGGAAGACAGGAATAAATAAAGGGGATGTAAATAGTGTGCTGAAAATATCTAGCCTAGACAGGACTCGCAGCAATGGTTTTAAGTTAGAAAAATTCAGATTCAGGAAGGATATAGGAAAGTACTGGTTTGGTAATAGAGTTGTGGATGAGTGGAACAAACTCCCAAGTACAGTTATAGAGGCCAGAACGTTGTGTAGCTTTAAAAATAGGTTGGATAAATACATGAGTGGGTGTGGGTGGGTGTGAGTTGGACCTGATTAGCTTGTGCTACCAGGACGGTTGCCGTGTTCCTCCCTTAAGTCAAGGTGACCTGACCTGACTAGGTTGGGTGCATTGGCTTAAGCCGGTAGGAGACTTGGACCTGCCTCGCATGGGCCAGTAGGCCTGCTGCAGTGTTCCTTCGTTCTTATGTTCTTATGTTCTTATATCCGGCTTAAGCCAATGCAGTGTGACTTTGTCAATGGTCCAAGTCGGACCGAAACGTCGTCGTAAGCTTCTCTCTTTTATGTGCGGGTTATTTGTGTATCGTTCCAGTCACGGTATTGTGCCTTTTTTGTTATTTAAGCCAATGCACCCAACCCAGTCAGGTCAGGTCACATTGACTTAAGGGAGGAACACGGCAACCGACCTGGTAGCACAGGCTATCAGGTCTAACTCACACCCACCCACATCCACTCATATATTTATCCAACCTGTTTTTAAAGCTACACAACGTTCTGGCCTCTATCACTGTACTTGGGAGTTTGTTCCACTCATCCACAACTCTATTACCAAACCAGTACTTTCCTGTATCCTTCCTGAATCTGAATTTTTCTAACTTAAAACCATTGCTGCGAGTCCTGTCTAGGCTAGATACTTTCAGCACACTATTTACATCCCCTTTATTTATTCCTGTCTTCCATTTATACACCTCAATCATATCCCTTCTTTTGTGCAAGAAAGGTATAAAATACCGACAATATGAAAGTTAAGACACATGTGCAACAATAAAGATATCCAGATGTTGCACATGTGTCTTAACTTTCATATTGTCGGTATTTTATACCTTTCTTGCACAACTTGTCAGACACTGCAACATCATGGAATCTTGGTTCAGAGGACATCTACAAGACCTTCTTCACGGCTGCTGCAACTAACCCATCTCTTTGGGAAGGACCTACTTCCACTGGGGAATCCCGCCTACCAGTGACTGCCCTCGTCTGCTGCCCGTCCCATTCACTGACGCCTATAAAAAGCGCCAGTCTTCTTGCCTTTGCTCCAGACTCTCCTCCACCACGATGCTGTGAACACTAACTCCAAGGCCGAGGGACTGATTACCTCATCTTTTGTATATAGTTCTACTGTCTTCCTATTATGTCCTAGAATCTGTATTGATAAAGCCACTGGATGGCGAAACGTCTACTACAATAAAGATATCCAGATGTTGCACATGTGTCTTAAC
>NW_027201710.1:0-8063 GCF_038502225.1 Cherax quadricarinatus
GAATGTAGGTGGAGAAAAAAGGGACGGAGTAAACAGGGGCGACGCACAAATAAAGAACGTTTACTAACATTGACTATTCTGTATATGGGATCGAACATAATAGTGAAGGCTAAAATTTGGTAGATTACCATGGTGGCCAAAGGAGTGGGCTCGGGCTAGAATGTTATACCTCCAAGTGGTGTCATATGCCTTCTCTAGATCGAAAAAAAAACCGCTAGGACAGAGTGATTGTTAAAATAAGCATTTCGAATATATGTATCAAAGTGGAGCAAGGGGTCTCAAGCGAAAGCCAAATTGGCGAGGGGAAAGGCTATTGTGTGTCTCTAAGAACCATATCAGCCGTCTATTCACCAATCGTTCAATCACCTTGCAGGCCACACTGGTCAGGGCAATGGGACAATAGTGAGAGATGTCAAGCCCTGAGGTGCCAGGTTTGCAAAACGGTAGTACAGTAGCTGATTTCCAGTGTTGTGGGAGAACCCCTCGCACATAGGGGAAGAAGGGGTAATGGTAGAAACGTAGTCTCGCCAACAAGCGCATTTAGCATCGCTTATGACTCGGCGAGCAACTGCCCTTGCCCGCTTAAAATCCAACAGACACTCTGCGGTACAGTTATATCGATAATGGCCCCATGCAGCATGCTTTACATGCACTGTGTGGGCGCATGTAGGATACCATCAAGGTACGTATGTCTGAGAATGCCTACCTGAGATTTGGAGGGTAGAACGAGTTGCCGCAGTCAAGACTAAGGTCGAAAATTGGTGTGCCAGTTCATCAATAGACGACGAAAGGGGGTCCTTGCAACAGGTGGTAAGATGGGAGTATAATTCCCAATCTGCTCGAGCAAATCGCCAACGAAGGTTTCGAAACAGTCGGGTATATGTAGCAGAAGTAAGAAGGATAGGAAAGTAATCACTGTCATGTAAATCTGGAAGAACAGACTACATGAAATCAAGTGCAATGGGCGAGGAATAGATAGAAAGATCAATGCAGGAGAGAGACTGAGTGCGAGAGTCAAAATGGGTAGGAGCTCCTGTATTTAAATCATGAAGAGGGTGAGAAGCGAGAAATCTCCAACTGATCACCACGAGAGTCGCAGTGGGACCCTCCCCACAGGTGATGGTGAGTGTTAAAGTCACCCAACAGCAAGATGGGCAGCGGTAGTGAAAAATTAAAAACGCAGTATCAGAGATACAGAATGCACGGTAGGAGGAAAGATAGAGCAAACTGTAAACCATCTGTGTAAATAAATCCGAGCTGCAGTATAATGCAGCGGGGAATGAATAAAAACTTGCTGAGGGGGGCAGGGAGTATGAACCGGGGAGATGCATAGGCTGAGGTAGAACAGGCCTGCAGTGTAACAGGAGAGGAAGGAGGTTGGAAGGTAACTATGAAGGAAGACGGGGGTTGGGGGAACAGGAGAAGAGGGGACTACACGAGGGGAGGGTGAACTTCTACCTTCATGTGAGAGCTGGAAAGAGGGTGAGAGACAGCCATAGTGTAAATGAGGCCCTCATGCTCCTTAAGATAACAGATCTCTTGTTCATTACGATAAATCTGGCAACAATGTGAAAAGGAAGGATGAGGTTCCCTGCAATTCAGACAAGAGGAGGGAAGACTACACGATGTATTGGAATGATCTGCTGCACTGCAGACCAGGCATTCTGCCGCAGATCTGCAATATTTAGCGGGGTGTCCAAAACGCCAGTAATTACGACACTGTTGGGGAGTGGGAACAACTTGACAGACCTCAAGATGATGTCCCGCAATATAGACAGAGAGGACGGAAGCTCACAGCAGTCGATAGTTAAATGAGCGATGCTACTAGGAAAGCGTCTCCGCCCATGAGCAGGCAGGATATACGGATCTACCTTGATGACAGGGTGGTTCTGAAGGGCTAATTGTTCTAAAATATCTGCGCCGCAAGACGAAAAATCACTCTGTACAATGGTACATAACAAGACCACAGTACCACTGCAAGAATTAAGAGTAGCGTGCTTACAAACGGTGACTGGTATGTTATCTATGAAAGTGATGCGGGAGAGGACATGAGCTTGCTCTGAATTCTGCACTGTTATGACACATGCACTGCTTTGAAGAGCAGGGAAAGATATATTTTGGCCAATATGCCATAAAAGATCTTTACCAATTCCATGGTCAGAAAGATAATCAGTTTGAGATGTCGTTTGTAAAGAAAAGAATTTTGTTCACTGTGTACTCTTTATCTGGCATTCAGAGGTATTGAGTGTTGTGTAGGTCGTTTTTGAGCGTTCTTTGACGAAATGTCGTCAGTAGGTTGTCGTGGACGCTTAGGAGTAGAACTGTGGGCAGTCTGACCAAAGGGAGGTGGGCAGTCCGAGAACCGTCGCACCATATTCGGGGAAGCTGGACGCATTGTGAAAGTCGTGCTAGAAGCAGCGGAAAATGGGTAACGCCCAAGCACCTGCAGCAGGTGACAAAGCATTGCCGGCAGAAGGTACAGGGGTATGAGAAGAGTCGAGAGAATGGTCCAATAATGAAACCGGGTCAGAACAGGGTGTGGGATCAGAATGGGGCCTGGGAGGAGGAAGGATTTCACTCGGTGAAGATTCCATAATAATAGGTGCATCTTCCGTGATATTTTCTTTCTTGTTATTTTAAGAAAAAAAGAAAGAAAGAAAGAAAAAAAAAGAGGGGCGGGAAGGGGACAGTCGCTAGGAGGCATGGAGAGGCCGAAAGCTCCTCCCCTCATCTGAGAGGGCCTTGAGCTCACTGGCAGTGAAGATGCATTGTGGAACCCATGCCGTACCCTACCCTTTACACCAGTAAACCAGCGCTCCGGGATAGCAGCCTCACATCTACCAAGCTACCCTGGCAGACAAAAGAAGGGACGGTAGGAAAGAAACTCACCACAAATCATACCTCCTTCAGCTGCCACCTCCCAGAACTGACAGGCGGCTTACGGAGATACAACCATTATCAGAAGAGCACCCCGCCCATGACCTGGAAACCGGGAAGGGAGTATGGCATCTTCAGACAATTGGGAAAAGAAATGGAGAATTACGACTAATCCTGACAAGGTCCTTGTTAGCACGATAGGATGTTTTGCATCAACAATTGAAGATAAAGGGGGTATCTCCATCAGAGGTACACCTGTAGCCATTAGAAACCCTAACAAGATTTTGGGATATGAAATAGACAGGCTGCTCCACTCAACATCTCATGTAACTAAAAAGATCAACATAGCCAAAGCCGGTCTTAGCAGTCTCTTTCGATTCAATCAAGCCCCTCAACATGTCAAAAAACATCTGTATAAAATGTTAATAAGACCTATACTCGAATACCCTTGTGTCCCAATGTCATTAACAACAAAGACCAATATGCTACGGTTACAAAGGGTCCAGAATAGAGCTCTTCGCTTCATTACCGATACCAGGAGGAGAGACAGAGTTAAAATGGCAGATTTACACATACAACAAGATATTACTGCCATAAATGTACGCCTTGACACCCTAAAAAAGAAACAACTCTATACAATGCAAGAACTATACATGTCAGATAGAGAACATCCTATGCAAGTGGTAAATACCACGGATAATATCATCAATGCTCCTCCTCACAGGACTCAAAGAATGACTCTCCCACAGAGGGTCCGTCGTTTTATACATAAAGCTGATTACCATCGACCCATGATATTGAGCAACCTCCCTGATGAAGAAGATTGGGTAACACCAGAACCCTTCTATGTATACTGAGAACATCATCGCCCCCAATTAGAGAGACATCTTATATAACAATCTAATGTAAAAATTATGCTATTTACCATGGCTGGACACCACCTGTAAGAAGCCATTGTCACGTAATTCTATAAACTGGCCAGAAAATTATTGCCTTCATTGTCGCATACATATCCGTTGTGCAATCGCAAAAAAAATAAATAAAAAAAGCAATTGCAACTTGTATAATTACTACCAATTCAGAGTCATATATTTATATATCTGTTATATCTATGTGACTCTGATTGGTTAGTCTTATACCCCTTAAAGAATATCTTATCATTTCACGTACACTTTTTAAATTACACCAAAGTAGTTGGGCCACTTACCTTTTATATCCTATCTCTCTCCCCCCTCCCACCCTTTTCCAAAATTTCTATCCTTACCCATCCTTCTTCCTTACCCATCTCACCAAAGCTCTGGTCTGGACAAGAAACATCTTCAGACAATTCAGATTCCATGGCAAAACCACACCACCCCCGAGGGACCTTGCAGAAGGGGATGAACCCAAGCATGCCACTCCCACCTAAAAACCACAATGCCAGAGGGAAGGATCCCAGAAGCTACAAACAGGACGGGGAAAAAGAGGAGGGTTGGGAGATTGGAGAGAAGGAAAAAAGGGAGGGTATGGGGAGTGTGAGGGAAAAGTTCAACAGATAATAGTAGCGAGCGAGTATATGGTGATGATAGTTTAATTGCCAGTCTGCTTGTTAAGGTAGGGCCAGTGTCTAGCTCCCGCTATCCCCCTTCCTTTTTCTCCACCCGGAAAGGTGACGTGTGGGGCTCCGACCAAATGGATAATCACTTGACTCACAGCTCCCAGCACAACTCTTGGAATGTCAGCTTGGGTCATCTGGCAACTACAGAAACAGTGCTGAAGGAGACGAACATCACATGAGTTCTGGGACATCACTTTTTATCTACATACCTGAGTGTAGCCAATCCCAGGCAACTACCCTTCATCTTTGCAGAGGTGAAGGACCTGTGTTTCTATCATCTTGACGGATTATTCAAGGCTAGAGACACTGTGATGAACTAGTCGTTGGGTTGTCACCCAACAGCTGTGACTGCCCCCACATCATCAGCAACGGCTTCTATTTCTACAAGGCGTTTTTTTTTTTTTTTTTTTATTTTATCTACAAGGCGTTGTGTCAACATCAACCAGACACCCCAGTCTAACTGTACATATTAGCGTTGAATTCAAATATCATTTTT
This sequence comes from Cherax quadricarinatus, assembly GCF_038502225.1. Lineage (NCBI taxonomy): Eukaryota > Metazoa > Arthropoda > Malacostraca > Decapoda > Parastacidae > Cherax > Cherax quadricarinatus. The sequence goes on from NW_027201710.1 coordinate 4,971, forward strand.
ATATTTCATTTTCCATTTTTTTTCACGTAGGATAAAAGTTCATTTTTAAATATTTAAGTTTTATATTTTCAAATATAACAATAAAGTGTTTGTATTTGTATGTTATTATTCTTTTTCTATTCATTAATTTTCCTAAGGTTGAGTAAGCCTTCACAAGTGGCGACCTTGCCAGGATTACTCGACTGAATCAAGATTCAACTCCATCTCGAATCTACCATGGGACCTTCAATGCCGCATACCACAGACGGTTACCACCAGCCATGAGTAATCATTCTCTATGGTAGGACTACAGTAAAGGTATTTAAAAGATTTTGTGATTGTTATAGTCTCAATTTATTGTAAGTCAAGTCAAGGCAGGAGATGCTAGTTAATTCTGTCACCTTTTGTTTTGGAGCTTGCAGCACTTTGGAGGAATAGACTCTGGGGACCCGAGATTTTCCACTGAAATTGTTTCAATTAGCTCTATTTATTATATCAAGGGAACTGCTGTAGGATACTCTTGATTTGTTGGTGAGAAGATTGGATGGTCAAGGGACCCCATTCAACTTACTATTTGGTTGGAGCAGTCATAGAACCCTCCGTTTTCATTCATACATACTGTTTAATCGAAGTAGGAATCGAACCCTCCGATTTATTTACAGTTTGAGCAGAGCAGGAATTGAACTTTCCGTTTTCTTTGATACCCGTTTCATTTTCCCCTGGTAGTTTAAGTTATTCTTGCAAGTATGGAAGAATACCAGTTTTGGATGAACGCTGGGAGTAAGTTAGGAATAACGGGGACAATTTAGAAGATTTCATTAGTGCTAAGATACAGGAAAGAATTGAAAAAGAAATAATTAACAGAGAAGAGAGACAGAAAGAGAAAGAGAAAAGAAAAAGGAGAGAGAGAGAGAATCGAGAGAGAGGAGAAAAAGGAGAGAGAGAGAATCAAGAGAGAGGAGAAAAAGGAGAGAGAGAGAGAGAGAATCGAAAGAGAAGACAAAAAGGAGTGTGATAGACTTGATTTTGAGGAGAGAGCTAAAGTCCGAGAGGGACAAGCTCAAATAAGTGAGGAACAAGCTAAATTAAGAGAATATTCGTCTCTCGACCTCCATGGTGAGAGGAAGCTTTCTGAGCTTGCTTCTGCTGGCCCCTGGTGGCAGTTGGTGAATCTCAGTAATAAAAAATGGCAGACAGACATGGACGCCGTGTAAATATGGTCTGTGTGGAGCTGGTCCATGGTCAACTTAATAGTTCATCGATGCAGGTGATTCTCCCTACTATCATTCGTGAAGTGTATGGAATACCAAATGAAAGCTGTATGGTGTGGCAGTAAATGGAGTAACGAGAATCTTCATCAAATTCATAAATGCTGGTTTATACTCAAGAATCGTTGACACGTATCAAGAGAAGAGGATGGCCGTGAATACTGCAGTAGAGGTATGCCTTCATGATGTATCCAGCTATGTGACATGGGTTAAAATAAGGAATGTTCCCTTTGAAGCCACGGAGCATGATGTGGTGGTGGTCTTCCGAAGATATGGAAAGATACATGCTGCGGAATTGGGAGTGTGGAAGGATGGGCCTTAAGTGGGGCTGCCAGAAGAATCCTTCACACTGAAGATGACATTACGACAACCGAATCCTTCGTATGTTCTACTGGAAGAATTCAGAACACAGGTCTACGTATATTATGCGGGACAAAGAAGGACATACAGGGTGTGCGGGTCATTTAACCATATGGCGGCCCAATGCCATAGGAAGACAGGACGGAGGGAAAAGATGCCAACACCAGTAGATCAGCAGCTGGGTCCAGTGGCGCCGGAGACAGGTGCGGACGAAAGACAGACATAGGGCAGTTGGAGTGAGGAAGTAGACAGAGAAGAGAAGGAGATGGAGGCATGTGCAATGTTACCGGTAGGAACAGAGCCAGAACAGACGACGACGGTGAGGAATGATGGCACGTGTGTATTGCAAAAGGATGGACTACTGGATGAGGTCTTAAAAACCTTTCTGAGTGAGGTGGAGGGCAGTCTGGATGATGTGCAGAGTGGACGAACGTTGGAGACAACAACTGATGCTTTGGTGCATGAGGAGACCTTGCATAATGAGGGCAGGGTGCACACGGTTGTGGCTAAGGTGCATAGAGAGGGCATGGAAGATGGAGCCGTGTGTGGAGACAGAGGTTCACGCAAGAGAACGACTGGGACGTCGAAAATGGACGACGGGAAGAAGTCTTGGAAGAATGAGTTGGACCTCCCGGAGAGTGGGGGTAACGGTAATGAGGTGATGAAAAGCTCAAAGGATAAGGGGCAGGGGTGTTTGGTCAAGCAGTGTGCCAAACATGGATCTAGCCAGCAGCATAGTCTAGCGGGCAACCTTCCAAGGCAGAGGGGAAAGCCGCCTTTACTGCAATAATTCAAGGTTGTGTCGATTAATGTAAATGGCCTGAGGGCTGAGGTAAAACCAGTGTGGGTGGAATGGTTCCTGAGGAGATTTGATATAGATGTTTGTTTCATACAAGAGCACAATTACAAGGTTGGTTGTGAGTTGTTTTTGAAGGGATATAAGATGTATGTGAGTGGATCTTTGAGGTTAAAAGGTAGAGTGGTTGTGGCTGTAAAAGAGACCAGTCCTTTACGTATTTTGGGGTGGGAAGAGGGGGGGGGAGGGTGGTGAGGGTGGAGGGAGTGTGGGGCGAGACTAGGGTTTGTTTATAGGGGTTTATATGCCTGCGGATGGCACAGTAAGAGTTAAGGAGAATTTTGTGATAGATTTTTTGATGTTCAATTTAACGGAATTACCTTTAGCCACTGTCATAGGGGGAGATTGGAACTGTGTCATTCGGAGGGGGGGGGGGGCGGGGGATTTGGAACCGAGGGGGGCGGGGTGTGTGTTGGGCATGTTATGCAATATGTTGCAGGATGTGGGGTTTTTGGATGTTTGGGGGAGGTGTGGTTGGCGGGTTGAGTATACGTTTGTCAGAAGGGGTTATGCAGCAAGATTGGATAGGATCTATGCAACGGAAGCAGTTACAGTGTTGGGAGTCTGGACTATAGATATGGGGTTTTCTGACCATAGGGAGGTTATGGCAGATCTGGATTGGGAGGGCAT
>NW_027201711.1:0-2500 GCF_038502225.1 Cherax quadricarinatus
AGCAATGGGATCAGGCAACCCTCCCAGTACGACTGGGAGGTATAGGGGTGCGCAAAGCAACGCATGTTGCTTTACCTGCTTTTCTGTCTTCGTGTTTGGCTTCCAGTGCATTAGTCAAGAAGATTGTTCCCGAACGCTTGAGAGACATGGTAGGAGCTCAAGACCCCAGGTTTACTGAAGCAGCGATTCAATGGGACACCCTTACAGGTTCCTCCAGTAGACCAGCTCCTCCCAAAGAACACAAACAGTCCCACTGGGACAAACCGATCATGGAAAAAATCGCCAACACAATGCTCTCCAACGCCTCAGGAAAGGACAAAGCTCGTCTCCTGGCAGTGAAGGCACCACACTCAGGAGATTTCCTGTTTGCTGTTCCCAATTCCTCCTTGGGCACTCGACTAGACCCACAGGCCATTCGGATTGGTGTTGCTCTTCGCCTAGCCGCCCCCATCCTCACCGAACATAGGTGTATTTGCGGCAGGGCGACAGCTGATCAATTCGGACTTTATGGTCTCGTGTGTCACACAGCAGAAGGGAAGTATGCCAGGCATGAGGAGGTCAATGACATCATAAAGAGAAGCCTCGCCACAGCCCGTTGCCCAGCTCAACGGGAACCCCAAGTGAAGAGGTCTGACGGAAGTCTAAAGCGTCCTGATGGAGCCACTATGCTACCTTGGAAGGATGGAAAGCAGATTGCCTGGGACTACACATGTGCCGCCACATTGGCAGACACCTACTTGCCATACTCCATAGTGGAAGGGGGTGGAGCTGCCAGCCACAGGGAGACTCAGAAGATCCGCAAATATGAAGACCTTCCCCCTTGCTATAACTTCATTCCAATAGGGTCGGAGACCCTTGGAGCATGGGGCAAGTGTGCTCTAAAGTTCCTCAAAGAGCTGGGTGAAAAGCTCATCATAGAAACCAAGGACCACAGGGCGACAAGCTTCCTCTTTCAGAGACTCAGTGTTGCGATCCAGAGAGGAAATGCCTGCAGCATTCTGGGCACGAGGACCACCGCCGGGGAGCTGGACGAAGTATTCGAGATGTAGCTCTGAGTTACCTATGTTGTTTTACTTTCTATCATATTTTTGTGAATGATTGGTCAATGTATTTTGTCTTTAAATATGTAAATATATATATATATATATATATATATATATATATATATATATATATATATATATATATATATATATAAACACTGATCTCTGGCTGAAGGAGACTCGAACCTACGAACCTTGGAACAAGGTACGCAGTGCTTTACCAATCTACCCACACTGGACAATACCTTGGCGTGTAGCTAGCGCTACATTGATCCAAGGCAGCCAGCTTTCAGGGACCAGGATGGGAGATGACCACAGCACCTGCTCGGCATCACTGACAAGGTGGATGCTGGAACTATATGCTGGAACTGGATGCTGGAGCTGGATAGTGGAGGTGGATAGTGAAAGTAGATAATGGAGGGTGGATAGTAGACGGTAAATAGTTGAAAGTGAATGATAGATAGAGGAGGGTGGATAGTGGAGGGAGAATAGTGGAGGGTGGATAGTGCAGGTGGATAGTGGAAGCGGAAAGTGGAGGTGGATGCTAGAGATGGATAGTGGAGGTGAATTGTGGAGGGTGGATAGTATAGGGTAGATAGTGGAGTTCGGATAGTGGAGGTGGGATAGGGGAGCGTGGATTGTGGAGGTGGACAGTGGAGGGTGGATAGTGGGGGTGGACAGCGGAGGTGGATAGAGGAGGGCAGATAGTGGAGGGTGGATATTGGATGGTGGATATTGGAGGGTGGATATTGGATGGTGGATAGTGGAGGGTGGGTAGTGGAGGATGGATAGTGGAGGGTGGATAGTGGAGGGTGGACAGCGGAGGTGGATAGAGGAGGGAAGATAGTGGAGGGTGGATATTGGATGGTGGATAGTGGAGAGTGGATAGTGGAGGGTGGATAGTGAAGGGTGGATAGGGGAGATGGATAGTGGAGGGTGGATAGTGGAGGGTGGGTAGTGGAGGGTGGATAGTGGAGGGTGGATAGTGGAGGGTGGATAGTGGAGGGTGGATAGTGGAGATGGATAGTGGAGGGTGGATAGTGGAGGGTGGGTAGTGGAGGGTGGATAGTGGAGGGTGGATAGTGGAGGGTGGATAGTGGAGGGTGGATAGTGGAGGGTGGGTAGTGGAGGGTGGATAGTGAAGGGTGGATAGTGGATGGTGGATAGTGGAGATGGATAGTGGAGGGTGGATAGTGGAGGGTGGGTAGTGGAGATGGATAGTGGAGGGTGGATAGTGGAGGGTGGATAGTGGAGATGGATAGTGGAGGGTGGATAGTGGAGATGGATAGTGGAGGGTGGATAGTGGAGGGTGGGTAGTGGAGGGTGGATTGTGGAGGGTGGATAGTGGAGGGTGGATAGTGGAGGGTGGATAGTGGAGGGTGGGTAGTGGAGGGTGGATAGTGGAGGGTGGATAGTGGAGGGTGGATAGTGGAGGGTGGATAGTGGAGGGTGGATAG
>NW_027201712.1:0-8034 GCF_038502225.1 Cherax quadricarinatus
ACACCAGGAACCAGTCGGTAATAATAACACCAGGAACCAGTCGGTAATAATAACACCAGGAACCAGTCGGTAATAATAACACCAGGAACCAGTCGGTAATAATAACACCAGGAACCAGTCGGTAATAATAACACCAGGAACCAGTCGGTAATAATAACACCAGGAACCAGTCGGTAATAATAACACCAGGAACCAGTCGGTAATAATAACACCAGGAACCAGTCGGTAATAATAACACCAGGAACCAGTCGGTAATAATAACACCAGGAACCAGTCGGTAATAATAACACCAGGAACCAGTCGGTAATAATAACACCAGGAACCAGTCGGTAATAATAACACCAGGAACCAGTCGGTAATAATAACACCAGGACCAGTCGGTAATAATAACAGGAACCAGTCGGTCGGTAATAATAACACCAGGAACCAGTCGGTAATAATAACACCAGGAACCAGTCGGTAATAATAACACCAGGAACCAGTCGGTAATAATAACACCAGGAACCAGTCGGTAATAATAACACCAGGAACCAGTCGGTAATAATAACACCAGGAACCAGTCGGTAATAATAACACCAGGAACCAGTCGGTAATAATAACACCAGGAACCAGTCGGTAATAATAACACCAGGAACCAGTCGGTAATAATAACACCAGGAACCAGTCGGTAATAATAACACCAGGAACCAGTCGGTAATAATAACACCAGGAACCAGTCCAGGAACCAGTCGGTAATAATAACACCAGGAACCAGTCGGTAATAATAACACCAGGAACCAGTCGGTAATAATAACACCAGGAACCAGTCGGTAATAATAACACCAGGAACCAGTCGGTAATAATAACACCAGGAACCAGTCGGTAATAATAACACCAGGAACCAGTCGGTAATAATAACACCAGGAACCAGTCGGTAATAATAACACCAGGAACCAGTCGGTAATAATAACAGGAACCAGTCGGTAATAATAACACCAGGAACCAGTCGGTAATAATAACACCAGGAACCAGTCGGTAATAATAACACCAGGAACCAGTCGGTAATAATAACACCAGGAACCAGTCGGTAATAATAACACCAGGAACCAGTCGGTAATAATAACACCAGGAACCAGTCGGTAATAATAACACCAGGAACCAGTCGGTAATAATAACACCAGGAACCAGTCGGTAATAATAACACCAGGAACCAGTCGGTAATAATAACACCAGGAACCAGTCGGTAATAATAACACCAGGAACCAGTCAGTAATAATAACACCAGGAACCAGTCGGTAATAATAACACCAGGAACCAGTCGGTAATAATAACACCAGGAACCAGTCGGTAATAATAACACCAGGAACCAGTCGGTAATAATAACACCAGGAACCAGTCGGTAATAATAACACCAGGAACCAGTCGGTAATAATAACACCAGGAACCAGTCGGTAATAATAACACCAGGAACCAGTCGGTAATAATAACACCAGGAACCAGTCGGTAATAATAACACCAGGAACCAGTCGGTAATAATAACACCAGGAACCAGTCGGTAATAATAACACCAGGAACCAGTAATAATCAGGGTAATAATAACACCAGGAACCAGTCGGTAATAATAACACCAGGAACCAGTCGGTAATAATAACACCAGGAACCAGTCGGTAATAATAACACCAGGAACCAGTCGGTAATAATAACACCAGGAACCAGTCGGTAATAATAACACCAGGAACCAGTCGGTAATAATAACACCAGGAACCAGTCGGTAATAATAACACCAGGAACCAGTCGGTAATAATAACACCAGGAACCAGTCGGTAAAAATAACACCAGGAACCAGTCGGTAATAACACCCGGAACCAGTCGGTAATAATAACACCAGGAACCAGTCGGTAATAATAACACCAGGAACCAGTCGGTAATAATAACACCAGGAACCAGTCGGTAATAATAACACCAGGAACCAGTCGGTAATAATAACACCAGGAACCAGTCGGTAATAATAACACCAGGAACCAGTCGGTAATAATAACACCAGGAACCAGTCGGTAATAATAACACCAGGAACCAGTCGGTAATAATAACACCAGGAACCAGTCGGTAATAATAACACCAGGAACCAGTCGGTAATAATAACACCAGGAACCAGTCGGTAATAATAACACCAGGAACCAGTCGGTAATAACACCCGGAACCAGTCGGTAATAATAACACCAGGAACCAGTCGGTAATAATAACACCAGTCGGTAATAATAACACCAGTCGGTAATAATAACACAAGGAACCAGTCGGTAATAATAACACCAGGAACCAGTCGGTAATAATAACACCAGGAACCAGTCGGTAATAATAACACCAGGAACCAGTCGGTAATAATAACACCAGGAACCAGTCGGTAATAATAACACCAGGAACCAGTCGGTAATAATAAACACGGAACCAGACGGTAATAATGACACCAGGAACCAGTCGGTAATAATAACACCAGGAACCAGTCGGTAATAATAACACCAGGAACCAGTCGGTAATAATAACACCAGGAACCAGTCGGTAATAATAACACCAGGAACCAGTCGGTAATAATAACACCAGGAACCAGTCGGTAATAATAACACCAGGAACCAGTCGGTAATAATAACACCAGGAACCAGTCGGTAATAATAACACCAGGAACCAGTCGGTAATAATAACACCAGGAACCAGTCGGTAATAATAACACCAGGAACCAGTCGGTAATAATAACACCAGGAACCAGTCGGTAATAATAACACCAGGAACCAGTCGGTAATAATAACACCAGGAACCAGTCGGTAATAATAACACCAGGAACCAGTCGGTAATAATAACACCAGGAACCAGTCGGTAATAATAACACCAGGAACCAGTCGGTAATAATAACACCAGGAACCAGTCGGTAATAATAACACCAGGAACCAGTCGGTAATAATAACACCCGGAACCAGTCGGTAATAATAACACCAGGAACCAGTCGGTAATAATAACACCAGGAACCAGTCGGTAATAATAACACCCAGTCGGTAATAATAACACCAGGAACCAGTTGGTAATAATAACACCAGGAACCAGTCGGTAATAATAACACACCAGGAACCAGTCGGTAATAATAACACCAGGAACCAGTCGGTAATAATAACACCAGGAACCAGTCGGTAATAATAACACCAGGAACCAGTCGGTAATAATAACACCAGGAACCAGTCGGTAATAATAACACCAGGAACCAGTCGGTAATAATAACACCAGGAACCAGTCGGTAATAATAACACCAGGAACCAGTCGGTAATAATAACAGGAACCAGTCGGTAATAATAACACCAGGAACCAGTCGGTAATAATAACACCAGGAACCAGTCGGTAATAATAACACCAGGAACCAGTCGGTAATAATAACACCAGGAACCAGTCGGTAATAATAACACCAGGAACCAGTCGGTAATAATAACACCAGGAACCAGTCGGTAATAATAACACCAGGAACCAGTCGGTAATAATAACACCAGGAACCAGTCGGTAATAATAACACCAGGAACCAGTCGGTAATAATAACACCAGGAACCAGTCGGTAATAATAACACCAGGAACCAGTCGGTAATAATAACACCAGGAACCAGTCGGTAATAATAACACCAGGAACCAGTCGGTAATAATAACACCAGGAACCAGTCGGTAATAATAACACCAGGAACCAGTCGGTAATAATAACACCAGGAACCAGTCGGTAATAATAACACCAGGAACCAGTCGGTAATAATAACACCAGGAACCAGTCGGTAATAATAACACCAGGAACCAGTCGGTAATAATAACACCAGGAACCAGTCGGTAATAATAACACCAGGAACCAGTCGGTAATAATAACACCAGGAACCAGTCGGTAATAATAACACCAGGAACCAGTCGGTAATAATAACACCAGGAACCAGTCGGTAATAATAACACCAGGAACCAGTCGGTAATAATAACACCAGGAACCAGTCGGTAATAATAACACCAGGAACCAGTCGGTAATAATAACACCAGGAACCAGTCGGTAATAATAACACCAGGAACCAGTCGGTAATAATAACACACCAGTCGGTAATAATAACACCAGGAACCAGTCGGTAATAATAACACCAGGAACCAGTCGGTAATAATAACACCAGGAACCAGTCGGTAATAATAACACCAGGAACCAGTCGGTAATAATAACACCAGGAACCAGTCGGTAATAATAACACCAGGAACCAGTCGGTAATAATAACACCAGGAACCAGTCGGTAATAATAACACCAGGAACCAGTCGGTAATAATAACACCAGGAACCAGTCGGTAATAAATACACCAGGAACCAGTCGGTAATAATAACACCAGGAACCAGTCGGTAATAATAACACCAGGAACCAGTCGGTAATAATAACACCAGGAACCAGTCGGTAATAATAACACCAGGAACCAGTCGGTAATAATAACACCAGGAACCAGTCGGTAATAATAACACCAGGAACCAGTCGGTAATAATAACACCAGGAACCAGTCGGTAATAATAACACCAGGAACCAGTCGGTAATAATAACACCAGGAACCAGTCGGTAATAATAACACCAGGAACCAGTCGGTAATAATAACACCAGGAACCAGTCGGTAATAATAACACCAGGAACCAGACGGTAATAATACCACACCAGGAACCAGTCGGTAATAATAACACCAGGAACCAGTCGGTAATAATAACACCAGGAACCAGTCGGTAATAATAACACCAGGAACCAGTCGGTAATAATAACACCAGGAACCAGTCGGTAATAATAACACCAGGAACCAGTCGGTAATAATAACACCAGGAACCAGTCGGTAATAATAACACCAGGAACCAGTCGGTAATAATAACACCAGGAACCAGTCGGTAATAATAACACCAGGAACCAGTCGGTAATAATAACACCAGGAACCAGTCGGTAATAATAACACCAGGAACCAGTCGGTAATAATAACACCAGGAACCAGTCGGTAATAATAACACCAGGAACCAGTCGGTAATAATAACACCAGGAACCAGTCGGTAATAATAACACCAGGAACCAGTCGGTAATAATAACACCAGGAACCAGTCGGTAATAATAACACCAGGAACCAGTCGGTAATAATAACACCAGGAACCAGTCGGTAATAATAACACCAGGAACCAGTCGGTAATAATAACACCAGGAACCAGTCGGTAATAATAACACCAGGAACCAGTCGGTAATAATAACACCAGGAACCAGTCGGTAATAATAACACCAGGAACCAGTCGGTAATAATAACACCAGGAACCAGTCGGTAATAATAACACCAGGAACCAGTCGGTAATAATAACACCAGGAACCAGTCGGTAATAATAACACCAGGAACCAGTCGGTAATAATAACACCCGGAACCAGTCGGTAATAATAACACCAGGAACCAGTCGGTAATAATAACACCAGGAACCAGTCGGTAATAATAACACCAGGAACCAGTCGGTAATAATAACACCAGGAACCAGTCGGTAATAATAACACCAGGAACCAGTCGGTAATAATAACACCAGGAACCAGTCGGTAATAATAACACCAGGAACCAGTCGGTAATAATAACACCAGGAACCAGTCGGTAATAATAACACCAGGAACCAGTCGGTAATAATAACACCAGGAACCAGTCGGTAATAATAACACCAGGAACCAGTCGGTAATAATAACACCAGGAACCAGTCGGTAATAATAACACCAGGAACCAGTCGGTAATAATAACACCAGGAACCAGTCGGTAATAATAACACCAGGAACCAGTCGGTAATAATAACCAGTCGGTAATAATAACACCAGGAACCAGTCGGTAATAATAACACCAGGAACCAGTCGGTAATAATAACACCAGGAACCAGTCGGTAATAATAACACCAGGAACCAGTCGGTAATAATAACACCCGGAACCAGTCGGTAATAATAACACCAGGAACCAGTATTTAATAATAACACCAGGAACCAGTCGGTAATAATAACACCAGGAACCAGTCGGTAATAATAACACCATAAACCAGTCGGTAATAATAACACCAGGAACCAGTCGGTAATAATAACACCAGGAACCAGTCGGTAATAATAACACCAGGAACCAGTAACACCAGGAACCGGTAATAATAACACCAGGAACCAGTCGGTAATAATAACACCAGGAACCAGTCGGTAATAATAACACCAGGAACCAGTCGGTAATAATAACACCAGGAACCAGTCGGTAATAATAACACCAGGAACCAGTCGGTAATAATAACACCAGGAACCAGTCGGTAATAATAACACCAGGAACCAGTCGGTAATAATAACACCAGGAACCAGTCGGTAATAATAACACCAGGAACCAGTCGGTAATAATAACACCAGGAACCAGTCGGTAATAATAACACCAGGAACCAGTCGGTAATAATAACACCAGGAACCAGTCGGTAATAATAACACCAGGAACCAGTCGGTAATAATAACACCAGGAACCAGTCGGTAATAATAACACCAGGAACCAGTCGGTAATAATAACACCAGGAACCAGTCGGTAATAATAACACCAGGAACCAGTCGGTAATAATAACACCAGGAACCAGTCGGTAATAATAACACCAGGAACCAGTCGGTAATAATAACACCAGGAACCAGTCGGTAATAATAACACCAGGAACCAGTCGGTAATAATAACACCAGGAACCAGTCGGTAATAATAACACCAGGAACCAGTCGGTAATAATAACACCAGGAACCAGTCGGTAATAATAACACCAGGAACCAGTCGGTAATAATAACACCAGGAACCAGTCGGTAATAATAACACCAGGAACCAGTCGGTAATAATAACACCAGGAACCAGTCGGTAATAATAACACCAGGAACCAGTCGGTAATAATAACACCAGGAACCAGTCGGTAATAATAACACCAGGAACCAGTCGGTAATAATAACACCAGGAACCAGTCGGTAATAATAACACCAGGAACCAGTCGGTAATAATAACACCAGGAACCAGTCGGTAATAATAACACCAGGAACCAGTCGGTAATAATAACACCAGGAACCAGTCGGTAATAATAACACCAGGAACCAGTCGGTAATAATAACACCAGGAACCAGTCGGTAATAATAACACCAGGAACCAGTCGGTAATAATAACACCAGGAACCAGTCGGTAATAATAACACCAGGAACACCAGGAACCAGTCGGTAATAATAACACCAGGAACCAGTCGGTAATAATAACACCAGGAACCAGTCGGTAATAATAACACCAGGAACCAGTCGGTAATAATAACACCAGGAACCAGTCGGTAATAATAACACCAGGAACCAGTCGGTAATAATAACACCAGGAACCAGTCGGTAATAATAACAGGAACCAGTCGGTAATAATAACACCAGGAACCAGTCGGTAATAATAACACCAGGAACCAGTCGGTAATAAAGACACCCGGAACCAGTCGGTAATAATAACACCAGGAACCAGTCGGTAATAATAACACCAGGAACCAGTCGGTAATAATAACACCAGGAACCAGTCGGTAATAATAACACCAGGAACCAGTCGGTAATAATAACACCAGGAACCAGTCGGTAATAATAACACCAGGAACCAGTCGGTAATAATAACACCAGGAACCAGTCGGTAATAATAACACCAGGAACCAGTCGGTAATAATAACACCAGGAACCAGTCGGTAATAATAACACCAGGAACCAGTCGGTAATAATAACACCAGGAACCAGTCGGTAATAATAACACCAGGAACCAGTCGGTAATAATAACACCAGGAACCAGTCGGTAATAATAACACCAGGAACCAGTCGGTAATAATAACACCAGGAACCAGTCGGTAATAATAACACCAGGAACCAGTCGGTAATAATAACACCAGGAACCAGTCGGTAATAATAACACCAGGAACCAGTCGGTAATAATAACACCAGGAAATAAATAACACCAGGAACCAGTCGGTAATAATAACACCAGGAACCAGTCGGTAATAATAACACCAGGAACCAG